>NC_089850.1:62544047-62591124 GCF_036373705.1 Amia ocellicauda
AATAAAAGGAAAAATGGAGAACATAGCTGACAAGTTCAGATTCAAAGAAGAGTTCAACTCACTTTTAATGAGATTGATGTTCTTTCATAATTGATCAACTAAAATATGTATTTAAAACCCAAGCATTTTAAATGAATATACATGTATCTTTTGCTAATATAAAATAAGTTACTTTTCACAGCTGAATTATTTAAAATTAAAATACAATTATATTATTTTTGCTAATATAAAGTAACAAGGAATTTAGTCTTAATTTTACCAATACTTTATGTATAATATGGGCAGTAGGGACGTGTTCTCCTGTCTGCTCCATGGATGTGACAGATGTTTGTCTGCCGCGCTGTCACACACTCCGCCGTAGTGCATGCTGGAAACCGGTGCATTTGATCCGGATCTGTACCATCTCCCGTTTACACTGCAGTTTCTGAGCAGCATCAAATGCTACTGATGCATTTCAGATCCGAAATGGCAGTGTAAAAGCGCCTTTTAAAGACAGACACACTCTCTCTCTCTCTCTCTCTCTCTGCAGGAGCCGCCCCCCCCACCCCTGACTGACACCATGACCCCAGAGGAGGTGAGTCTGCTCCGCCCCCCCCACCTAACTCACCCTATCAGCAGCTGCAGGAAACTGCCAGCATTGGGGAGCACAGAGCCAAGATGGCCAATGAATGGGCCCAGTTTCCATTGGTGGGTGTTTGAAATCCAGTAGTAGGAGTAGTGGATTGTATTGCAATTTCAGGTCAGGGTGGGGGATTTTAAGGAAACTGCCTCCATTCCAGCTCAAAGGTAAGCTTTGACCAGCAGTGACTGAAGGCTTCAGTAATACAGACCTTTCTACCTGTGTGCCCTGTGTGGCTCCTCATATCTCCAGCAGTGCACAGGGGCCCCAGAGCAGCAGCCCCCTGGCTGTACTCCTCCCTGTCTGGGCAACAGCACTTTGCTGCGGTTGAGTCCGGCACTGATGTGTTCAAAAACCCACCCCCAAGAGCCACAACTGACTATTATATTGTTATATTTAATTGGTCATTGATAGAGTAAGAGCGGCTCTGCAAAGGTCCTGTCGGTGTGATCTGACTCAGCACGTTTTGTGGGAATGGTGCAAATTGAACACCTTTGTCCATTCGGCCATGGGGGGCATCCTGTCCACAGCCGTCCTACATCTGGTACCTGCCAGTACTGTGTAGGACTCACAGCAGCGCCCTCAGTGTTAACAGTAGCACTGTGGAGAGATGGACGCAGCCCGGCAGATTAAGTTTAACCCTTTCCGCTGAGACCGTGATGCTTGTGTGTGTGTCTGACTGTCTGTGTGTGTGTGTCACCTCTCTCTTCCCAGATCAAAGCCTGGGAGGAGGCAGAACTGGACAAGCCAATCAACTTTGAGCACATCCGGATAGACACCTCCCCTTTCCAGCTAGTGGAGAGAACTTCCTTGCACAAGGTGAGTGGCGGCTGAGTCAACTGTGGAAAAAGAACAATCTTTAATCAGGTTGGAACGTTAGTTGCAATGCCTTTAATACACGCAGTGTGGAGAGGAACAGTGATTCAAGAAGATCCCAAAGTCGCTCTGCCTTCATTTTAACAGTCAAAGGCTTTTATACACAGATATCAAAGATCTGGTTATAATCAGAAAGTCATTACTATATTATCTTAGAGAGTTAGCTAAGCAGAATATATATCATTATAGGACAGAGTTCATAGATCAATACATGGATTTAGGGAGCAGGCACTTAAATCATACTGTTTGACATTGTCTCCAAGATTCTCATCGTAAATAACAAACAGAAATCAAACTACCTTCTGGCCTGACCTTCTGGCTTGACCTTATCTTTCTTAAGTATACAAGAGAGAAAAACAAGTGTGAGAAAAGAATTTCTAACTTTCCTTCCATACAACCAATGAGATGGAAGACAACGAGACCGATTGGAGAGGCAGCAAGGGTTCATGGCATATGTTCTATTTAAAATTATATATCTCTTATTCTTAAATACAGTTTTCCTCATTGTCTCTCTCTCTATCTCTAGATCTTAAGAAAGGGATCAGGAAAGCAAAGAGGGAAATAGAAAGAAACACAGCTCTTGGAGCTAAAACTAATGCAAAGAGCTTTTTTCAATATTACAACAGCAAGCGGTCAATAAAGGAGGAAGTGAAACAGATAAAGGGCAAAAATTGAAGTATCTTGGAAAATGAACAAGATGTGGCAAATGTTCTCAATGAGTATTTCACAGAGGTTTTTACAAAAGAAAAGACAGATAACATGCCACAGGTTAACAATCAGTCCAGTCAAACCCTAAGAGAGATCAGGATAAATGAGGAGGAGGTACTAAAGGGACTAGCAGAATTAAAAACCAACAAATCACCTGGGCCAGATGGTACATTTCCAACAGTACTTAAAGAAATGAGGGAAATTATTTATAGGCCGCTAACTCAAATATTCCAAATGACACTTAGAACAGGGGATGTGCCAACTGACTGGAAGACAGCAAATGTCAAACCAATCCACAAGAAAGGGGACAAAACTGAGCCAGGAAATTACAGACCAATAAGTCTCACCTGCATTACCTATAAGGTTCCTCACCAAAGACTGATCCTCAGATTGGAAGCTGTAGGCATTCAGGGTAATGTAAGTAGATGGATTATGAACTGGTTGATGTCTAGGAAACAGAGGGTGTCGATTAGAGGAGTCGCTTCTAACTGGAGTGAGGTTGTTAGTGGAGTTCCACAGGGATCAGTACTAGGGCCTGTGCTTTTTCTAATCTATATTAATGATCTGGACTCTGGGATAGTTAGCAAACTTGTCACATTTGCAGATGATACTGAAATAGGCGGCTCAGCAGATACAATCTCGGCAGCACAAGCTATTCAGAGGGACTGAGATAATATTCAGTTGTGGGCGACACCTGGCAGATGAAATTCAATGTGGACAAGTGCAAGGTATTACATGCAGGTAACAAAAATGTCCACTATAATTACACTATGGGAGGAATAGAACTAGATGAAGTAACGCATGAGAAAGACCTAGGAGTCTATGTGGACTCCTCACTCCTCACACATGTGGAGAAGCAATAAAAAAGGCAAACAGAGTGTTAGGGTATATTGTCAAAAGTGTAGAATTGAGAACAAGGGCAGTGATGTTCAGACTGTACAATGCACTAGTTAGAGCTCATCTGGATACTGGGGACAGTTCTGGGCTCCACACTTCAAGAAAGATATCGCTGCTCTAGAGGCAGTTCAGAGGAGAGCAACTAGACTTATTCCAGGTCTGAAGGGAATGTCCTACTGAGAGACTGAGGACCTGAACCTTTTCACCCTGGAACAGAGGAGACTACGTGGGGACTTGATCCAAGTCTTCAAAATCATGAAAGGCATCGACCACATCAAACCAGAGGAGCTTTTCCAGATCAGCAGGGACACACGCACCCGGGGACACAAATGGAAATTGGGCTTCAAGGCATTCAAGACAGAAAACAGGAGACACTTCTTCACACAGAGAGGCGTCACAATCTGAACAAACTCCCCAGCGATGTGGCAGAAGCTGAAAATTTGAGAACATTTAAAAATAGACTGGATAGGATCCTTGGATCACTTAGATATTAATGGAAACCAAACGAGCACGATGGGGCGAATGGCCTCCTCTCGTTTGTAAACTTTCTTATCCCTCCCCTCCCTCTCTCCCTTTCCCGCAGACCCACACTCTGTTCTCTCTGCTGGGCTTAAGCCACGCCTATGTGACGAGCATCGGGAAGCTGGTGGGCGTGGTCGCTCTGAAGGAGGTAATACTGGCAAGACTGTCACCCCTCCCACTTACTTAGCCAAACAGTGTGTCAAGGTGTCAGTCAGTCAGTCAATCAGTCAGTGTATCAGTCAGTGTGTCAGTCAGTCACTCAGTGTGTCAGCCAGCCAGTGTATTTATACTATACGAGACAAACCTCCCTTTCTCTCTCTCAGATCCAGAAGGCGATCGAGGGCTCCACCCGCAGTGGAGTCAGACTGCGCCCCCCCCTGGCCAGCTTCCGAGTGGGCAGCCGCCATGGGGGGGATAAGACAACCCTGCCCCCCCCCTCCCCCACCAAGCCAGACACTGCTGGTAAAAGTACCAGCGCCGCCCCAGAGGAGAGAGAGAGAAGGGGCGGAGGAGGAGGAGGGGGGAGGAAAGTGGAGGAGGGGGAGTTTCCCTTCTGGGGAGGTGGGGAAGAAGAGATGGAGGAGGAAGAGGAGGAGGAGGAGAAGGAGGAGAGAAGGAGAGCGATACAGGAGACTGATATCAGCAGCAGCAGCTACAGCAGCACTGACAGCAACAACAACGGAGACGCTCGCTCTCACTCTCTGTCTCTCTCGCTCTCGCGCTCCACCCCTCCCCCTGCCCCGCCGAACCCTCCTCCACCTGCTCCCTCGCTCTCTCTCTCCCTGGCAGAGCGCCGGGTCGAGGGAGGAGTGCAGCGGAGGGAGGGAGAGAGTGAGAGTGAGGAAGAGCAACTGTAAATGAGAGGGAGAGAGACTGATTTACACACTGACTGCCTGGACACTACAGCACATTAACACTGACTGACTGACTGGACACTACAGTACATTAACACTGACTGACTGGACACTACAGCACATTAACACTGACTGGACACTACAGCACAATAACACTGACTGACTGAACACTACAGAACATTAACACTGACTGACTGGACACTACAGGACATTAACTGACTGACTGGACACTACAGCACATTAACACTGACTGACTGGACACTACAGCATATTAACACTGACTGGACACTACAGTACATTAACACTGACTGACTGGACACTACAGCACATTAACACTGACTGACTGGACACTATAGCACATTAACACTGACTGACTGACTGGACACTACAGTACATTAACACTGACTGACTGACTGGACACTACAGGACATTAACACTGACTGACTGGACACTACAGTACATTAATACTGACTGACTGGACACTACAGCACATTAACACTGACTGACTGACTGGACACTACAGCACATTAACACTGACTGACTGACTGGACACTACAGTACATTAACACTGACTGACTGGACACTACAGTACATTAACACTGACTGACTGGACACTACAGCACATTAACACTGACTGATTGACTGGACACTACAGCACATTAACACTGACTGACTGACTGGACACTACAGCACATTAACACTGACTGACTGACTGGACACTACAGCACATTAACACTGACTGACTGGACACTACAGTACATTAACACTGACTGACTGGACACTACAGCACATTAACACTGACTGACTGACTGGACACTACAGCACATTAACACTGACTGAGCCCTACGGAGGGTTGGAGGGAGGGAGGGGACATGTGGCAGTTAATATAGATGACATTAATAGATCAAATCAGGTAGAATAATATACATATATTTTATTTATTTATTGTCCCTTTTTCATGTCCATGTTGTTCTTCTCTAGCTGTGTGTGACTCAGGTTTTCTCTCTGGTGAAAATGTCTTTAAAGTCAATAAGAAAAGTATTCAGTCAATACAGGGAGCAACTGTATCTGTGTCTGCCTGTGTCTGTGTCTGTCTTTCTGTCTGTGTGTGTGTATATCTCGATATCTCTACACTCACCTAAAGGATTATTAGGAACACCTGTTCAATTTCTCATTAATGCAATTATCTAACCAACCAATCACATGGCAGTTGCTTCAATGCATTTAGGGCTGTGGTCCTGGTCAAGACAATCTCCTGAACTCCAAACTGAATGTCTGAATGGGAAAGAAAGGTGATTTAAGCAATTTTGAGCGTGGCATGGTTGTTGGTGCCAGACGGGCCGGTCTGAGTATTTCACAATCTGCTCAGTTACTGGGATTTTCACACACAACCATTTCTAGGGTTTACAAAGAATGGTGTGAAAAGGGAAAAACATCCAGTATGCGGCAGTCCTGTGGGCGAAAATGCCTTGTTGATGCTAGAGGTCAGAGGAGAATGGGCCGACTGATTCAAGCTGATAGAAGAGCAACTTTGACTGAAATAACCACTCGTTACAACCGAGGTATGCAGCAAAGCATTTGTGAAGCCACAACACGTACAACCTTGAGGCGGATGGGCTACAACAGCAGAAGACCCCACCGGGTACCACTCATCTCCACTACAAATAGGAAAAAGAGGCTACAATTTGCACAAGCTCACCAGAATTGGACAGTTGAAGACTGGAAAAATGTTGCCTGGTCTGATGAGTCTCGATTTCTGTTGAGACATTCAGATGGTAGAGTCAGAATTTGGCGTAAACAGAATGAGAACATGGATCCATCATGCCTTGTTACCACTGTGCGGGCTGGTGGTGGTGGTGTAATGGTGTGGGGGATGTTTTCTTGGCACACTTTAGGCCCCTTAGTGCCAATTGGGCATCGTTTAAATGCCACGGCCTACCTGAGCATTGTTTCTGACCATGTCCATCCCTTTATGACCACCATGTACCCATCCTCTGATGGCTACTTCCAGCAGGATAATGCACCATGTCACAAAGGTCGAATCATTTCAAATTGGTTTCTTGAACATGACAATGAGTTCACTGTACTAAACTGGCCCCCACAGTCACCAGATCTCAACCCAATAGAGCATCTTTGGGATGTGGTGGAACGGGAGCTTGGTGCCCTGGATGTGCATCCCACAAATCTCCATCAACTGCAAGATGCTATCCTATCAATATGGGCCAACATTTCTAAAGAATGCTTTCAGCACCTTGTTGAATCAATGCCACGTAGAATTAAGGCAGTTCTGAAGGCGAAAGGGGGTCAAACACAGTATTAGTATGGTGTTCCTAATAATCCTTTAGGTGAGTGTATATCTCTGTCTCTCTGTCTCTCTGCCTCAGACTCACTCTCCCACTCTCTCTCTCTCCCACTCTGTCTCTGTTCAAGTAACGTTGGATGAATAATCTGTCACATCTGTCAACTGTCAATCAACCAATCAGAGGATTTTCAGTTTAATGATGTTGATTGTGTTTCTAATGCACACCAAACGAGCACGATGGGTCGAACGGCCTCCTCTTGTTTTACATTTTCTTATGTTTCCTATTATGTTGTCTTGCAATACTTATTAGTAATTTTATTTATCTATTATTATTATTAATGATGATTTTGAAGATATTAAAGATTGTGTTTATCTATTTTGTGTGACTGTCTGTCATGTTTTTATGTATGAGAGACAGCGACAGCGCCCCTTCACTCTGAACAGGCACAGCAGGGGAACTGCAGCTCACAGACTCTCTCTCTCTCTCTCTCTCTCTCTCTCACACACACACACACACACACACAGATCGGCGCTCCAGAGCCACTTCCCACAGGAGGGTTAAACAGTTACCTGCACAGGTGTCAGGGGGCCTAGGGGCGGGGGTCTAGGGGCTTTTTGTCACCCCTTTTCAAAATCGTCAGCCTTTGTGTGTGTGAATGTGAGGAGATTGTGCGGTCACTTTTCTGTTAAATATTGAATTAAATGTGTTTAATTAAAATATAAAAATATACAAGAGACCAGTGGCGTCATTTCCATTGTTCATATTTATGTCAAACTTATGTAGAAACATTTCAGTAAATATGATTTATTTTAGATGATCCCTTGCCACTTCAGATACAGTATGCAATTTAGCGACAGCCCCTTAATCAGCGCATGCGCGTCATCGAGTGTGTCCCTGCAGCCGCTGGTTCAGTTATGAGTTACAGTCTGTCATGATTATTATAACAGGCTCCCAAAACTGCTTTTGTGTAGCATTTTACTTTATCTTGCATATTTGTTGGCAGTTTGAAGCCTATAGATGCAGATGCTCAGTGTGATAAACTCCCGCTCCCAAGATCGTCTGTGTGACGTAATTACGTTAATGATGCAATTTTGCGTGCTTCAGTATTTTATTTGCCTTATTTGCGTTAAATTATTTTAATGCGTTAAGGATTTTGAATTAATCGCATGCATTAACGCGTTAACGTCAACAGCCCTAATTAAAACAAATGTTTTTTAGGAGCTCATATTCCTGTGTGCGTGCCTCTCTCTCTCTCTCTCTCTCTCACACACACACAAGTATTTACAAATTGCCACAGACAGACACAAGAGAGTGAAAGTAAATAGGTTGTAGAAAGGAGATTTAGTCAAGGACAAGCAGGAATTCTGTTCCAGAACACGGGGAATCCACTGGTCATGGTCCACATTGGAACCAATGACATAGGAAAAGGTAGGACAGAGGTTCTGCAAGACAAATTTAAAGAGTTAGGAACAAAACTAAAGAGCAGAACCTCCACGGCAGTTTTCTCTTATATACTTCCGGTACCACGTGCCAGGCCAGGGAGACAGGCAGAGATTAGAAAGTTTAACACGTGGTTGAAATCTTGGGAAGAGGGGTTTAGGTTTATGGAGCATTGGTCTTTCTTCTGGGATAGATGGGACCTGTACAAACCGGACGGTCTACATCTAAACAGAAGGGGGGCTAATGCATTGGGAGAGCGTATGTGCAGAGAAATTGAGAATCTTTTAAACTAGGGACCAGGGGGGCAGGGAGCTCTGACAATGGGAGATGCTCCACTAAGGAAAGAAAACCAAGGGAAACTGCCAGTAGGAAAGTCCTGAAGTGTTTGTACCTCAATGCCAGGAGTATAAGAAACAAGATGTTAGACTTGGACGCCACAGTGCTGGCGTGTGACTATGATGTTGTAGGAGTGACAGAAACATGGCTTACAGAAAATGATGGGGATGAATACAAGTTGGAAGGATACACACAGTTTAGGAGAGACAGGCAAAATCGAAGAGGGGGTGGGGTAGCATTATATGTGAAAAATGACATTGAGGCAGAAGAACTCAAATTAGATCCCAGTAACGGGACAGAATCTTTGTGGGTGAAACTTTTGGACAAGAGATCTGGAGGATTAGCGGTAGGAGTGTTACAGGCCACCCAACTCAGATATTCAGAAAGATGCTGCATTGTACAGTGTAATCAGGACTGCATATAGCAAGGATGTGTCTGTTATAATGGGGGACTTCAATTTCCCAAACATAGACTGGGAAAGCCCAGTGGGGACGACAGAAGCAGAAATAGAAATGGTTGAGATGGTAAATTACTGCTTTCTAACTCAATTTGTCAGGGAACCAACCAGGGAGAGAGCATGCATTGACTTGATCTTTTCAAATGACCAAGATAGAGTCAGAGGGACAACAGTTAGAGAACCAATGGCAAATTGTGATCACAATATGGTTAGCTTTGAGGCATTCTTTCAAAAAACAAGGACCAAGTCTAAAACAATGGTCTACAATTTTAGAAAAGCAAACCTTGAAGGTATGAGGCGGCACTTAGAAGAGGTAGACTGGAGCACAATGGATACAGAGTCAGTTGAAAATGGATGGGTATATTTTAAGAATATACTACTTGAGGCTCAGGAGAAATTTGTACATGTTACATTGGAAAAAAACATTGGTCAAAACGGTTTAATAGAAGTATGCAAAAAATATCAAGAGAAAGAAAATGTTGTATAGTGCATACAAAAGGGATAGAGAGATGAAACAAATACAAAGAATTTGTTGAGCTGCAAAGAGATCTTAAGTAGGGGTCAGGAAAGCAAAGAGGGAAATAGAAAGAAACATAGCTCTTGGAGCTAAAACTAATGCAAAGAGCTTTTTTCAATAATACAACAGCAAGAGGACAATAAAGGAGGAGGTGAAACAGATAAAGGGCAACAATGGAAGTATCTTGGAAAATGTAAGCAAATGTTCTCAATGAGTATTTCACAGAGTTTTTTACAAAAGAAAAGACAGATAACATGCCACAGGTTGACAATCAGTCCAGTCAAACCCTAAGAGAGATCAGGATAAATGAGGAGGAGGTACTAAAGAGTCTAGCAGAATTAAAAGCCAGACCCTGAGGACGGAGCTGACCAGGACACCCGAGCACAGTCAGCTGGAGGAGCTGAGAGAGGAGCTACACAGCACTGGAGCACAGAGACTGCAGTGCACTGACCCTTCAGGGTCTTCAGGGTCTTCAGGGTATCGGATTTCAAAAGGCAGCTTGGTACTGCAGCTGAACTTCGCCCCATGTTTGCTGTCCGCTTCTCTGGGCCCCAGTGTAGCCATAGATGGAGGGTCGCCAGATCAGGTCTTTGATGTGCTTTTTCCTCGGGGGCGAGGATCTAAGGGGGGGCAATGTAGCGATCTGGGACTGGGGGGTCATGTGGGGTATGTGTTTATGTGCACGAGACTATGAATGACACAAACAGCGCCCCATAGTTTTGTGAGACTTCTGCACATGTCCAGGCTGTTAGTGCGACAAATACTTTTCATGGATGAGGAGATGCACTTGAAATACTTTCGTATGTCACCACATAATTTCTCTGACCTGCTGCGGTGCCTACAGACAGACATCGTACACCATTTGCCCCATCACTGAGTGAATGGCCGAGGCTCTCAGAATATCCTGCTCAACCAATCAGTGCTGGCTTGACGCACAGGAAGCAGAGACATGCAACGCGCTGTTGAGATTTTGGAGGAGTATGTGTCTGTTACGCTTACCCAGAAACACCTGCTCTGCGTCGCTACGCATACACATAAATCGGGCTTACGGCAAAGTGACAAAACGGGTGCTCATGCCGGTTGACACCCCTTGTGGAGACACTGTTCCAGGGGTGACTGACTCGGGGGCGGGGCAGTCCTGACTGGGCAACTGAGTTGTCCGCCACACCCGGGCTTCTAGAGATCCGAGCCAAATTGCACATTGGCTTGAGACAAACTGCTAATCCGGTGTGATGTCATGTGACTCCGGTCGCTGTGTTTTCAGCTCGATGATGCAGAGTTCACAGACACGTAAAACTGGACCTGAGTGACGCAGCTCTCGAGGACAGTGCGCTCTCCATGAAACACCTGGAGGAGGAGAAGCGGTGCTTGGAGAGAGGACTGAACTGGACGAGTCAAAAGGTAGGTGTAGCTATTAAAAAACTGGACCAAGAGTCCAGGGCTTGAGTATGGAAACAGAGCAACTGGGTGATACTTTGGTTTCTGTGCACATACTTTTGCTGTGACATTGTGACTTGTGTCCTGGTTTCCTGTATCTCTCCATTCTTCATCATGGTTCTACTTCCGTGTCCTGGGCTCTCAGCTGCAGGAAACCGAGGAGCTGTACCTGCAGAGCAAGCGCTGCGTCCACAACCTGAGGTCCTCTCTGAAGCAGCGCGAGGTCCAGCAGACAGAGGGCCGCACAGGCAGGTATGTCAGACTCTGCTCTCAGGTGCAACGAGAGACACAGAGATCCCCGTTCCCGTGCCGAAGGGGATCCGTGTCTCACAACAACGTGTGCGCCGCTGCTGGTGAAGTGCATCCAGGCATAACACAGTCAGAGTGTTGCTGTCGGCTCAGCAGGCTGTGGTCTCTGGAGTTCAGCATTCAGTGGAGCTGCTCTTTGTCCTGAACTCTTTCCATTTGCAAACAAAAATCAGCAGGGAGGGGCTCCTCCAGGACCAGGGGTGAGAACCGCTGCTCTAGAGGACACTCAACAGTTTGTACACTGCCGTCCGACAGTCTGTGTCCTGCTTGTCTGCAGCGAATGCTGAACCAGCCATGGCGTCTCCAGTGGGCTCAGCGGCTGTTGTCTACCAGGACCTGTTTATAGAGCTTCCCAGCAGGACTGGGGGGTCCTGAAGAATACGTTGTGAATGCAAACCTGGGGATCTGTAAAAGAAAGCACTGCACAAAGGGACAGGGGTTCAGCCATAACGTGGCAGATACAACAGAGGTACAATGACATGTCCCTGCCAGGCATTTTAATCTCCTTACAGGACAACCAGAACCTGTCCACACATCAGTGATCTCATTGGTCAGCCTTGAGATTCTCTGCCAGGCCTCTGATTGGTGCACTAATCCTTTTTGTGTCTGAGCGGCAGGATTGGCTGCAACGTGTTGGCTCTTTGCTGTTGAAATTCAGACGCTCCAAACAGTAAACGCTGGTTGCAGATCTGTAAACGCTTAAGCGCCATTTTCTTTTACATTTTATCTGTTATTATTGCACACAGTAAGAGATTGTTTTAGCTGCACGTTGGTTAAATGCGGTTGAATAATACATTAGATTAGTTTTTTCATAGCTGGTTTGCCTTCTATTTGAATGCAGTTTAGCAACGTATGGCAGAACAAGGAACGCTTACCGGGGTAGAAATGAGACTAAATGATGTAGAACGCATTTTGGAATAAATCAGTCTTAAACGTATTTCATCTTAATGTTTAGACTAGAAGTATATACAGTACACCAACAGCATATTAGATAAATACACATACATGTTATAATGTAATTCTGAAATGCAGACGCTCCGAGCAGTAAACGCTGGTTGCAGATCTGTAAACGCTTAAGTCCCACGGCAGCTTTATTGTCCTGTCACAAGAGAACTCCTGTTCCTGTCAGGACGAGCTTTAATGAGCCTGGTATCCATTCAACCTGGAAAGGCACAGTTTGAACATCCCTTTTATCATCATCAGTGACTGGACTCACAATACACACTGACTATCTTGTCCAATAGGAAGACAGTTCATCTGAGGAAGAGGAAAGCAGAGTTTGTGACGATGGGAACAGAGTTGTGAAAGGAGGTAACGGTGCTGATCTGGGGAGGGAGTGAAAACAGTAACGTTGGTGAGAGAGAGAACCTTTTTAAATTGATCTTCTCTCCCGATTCGCTCGGCTGCTAAAGACAGAGAAGTCTGAGCAAAATCTGACGGTTCACGGGAATTGTTGGAGAAAAATTAGCTAAAGCGACACACCGCTGGCCCAGGCGAAGAGCCAGAACCTGCTCCTGCAACAGCAGTTGGCCAAGGCCCAGAGCCAGGGCCCTGCTCCAAGAGGAGGCCGTGAGAGATGCGCAGGCCCAGCTGACTAGGGACAGAAGAGAGAGCTTCGAGATGATGGAAGAGTTCGTGGGCAACAACACGGAGCTCCGGGAGAAGATCTCAAAGCTGGAGAGCAAGATGGCAGACACAGAAGTAGGCAGTTACAAGGTCCTGACTTCTGAACCTCCGACAGACACTTGGTCAAAAGGATTGGGCTTTTCTCTCTATTATTTTAACTGGACAGTCCAAGTCCACCCCTTTAGTCTTGACATGTACTGTTTGTTTCTACGTGTGTGTGTTCATACAATTGTTTACAGGATGGCAGGCTTATGACAGCGGGGAGACCTTCCAGAAGATGGAGAAGCTCATGAGAGAGAACGTGGAGCTGCTGGAGGAGATCATGAACGTGAACAGCGAGGAGGTTGTTTTAGCTGCACGTTGGTTAAATGCAGTTTAATAATACATTAGATTAGTTTTTTCATAGCTGGTTTGCCTTCTATTTGAATGCAGTTTAGCAACGTATGGCAGAACAAGGAACGCTTACCGGGGTAGAAATGAGACTAAATGATGTAGAACGCATTTTGGAATAAATCAGTCTTAAACGTATTTCATCTTAATGTTTAGACTAGAAGTATATACAGTACACCAACAGCATATTAGATAAATACACATACATGTTATAATGTAATTCTGAAATGCAGACGCTCCGAGCAGTAAACGCTGGTTGCAGATCTGTAAACGCTTAAGTGCCACGGCAGCTTTATTGTCCTGTCACAAGACAGGATGAGCTTTAATGAGATCATGAGATGACAGCCTGTGTGTCACTGGAACATTAAAGTGCCGGTATTAATGTTTTATATAAACTGTATAATGTTTTATATTAATAATAGTATGCAGACTGAGCAAAGTAGATTTATCGAGCTAGTGACAGGCAGTTGTTCAGGGCATATCCTCTGGACATTCTCCTCTCCACTTTGACTTCTGTTCATTATGATAAGAGGAACACCCAGACAGATAAATAGCCCACAGATACCAGTTTGCTTAGTGTTTGTTTGGGGTTTCCTGTTCTTCTCTCAAGGCTGAAGATGTTACATTATAGTGATTGATTACCTCATTGCCCATCGCTAAAGAAAACGGTGAGATTGGGCAGTTTGTATGCCACAACAGGAAAACACCTGCTTCCATGATGACTCCCCTCCACAGGAAGACAACTACGAACATACGAACAGAGGTCAGGGACCTGACCTCAAGACAACACTGGGAAACCTGTGGCTGAACTGCCTACAGACCCACATGTCATGCATTGCATAAAAGCGGTTCACTTCTGCTGTTCAGAGAGAGACTCCGCTCAGGGGGAGAGCTCCCATGTCAGAGCATCTCAGGCCGGGCATGTAAAATAAATACATTTATCCTCTGTGCATCAAGACTGTGTTCTTCAAACATAAACACATTACATTATAACGTGTAACAGCAGCACCAGTGACCTGGCCTCACAGTGGGAGGGGGTGGCTGGTCAGTGACCAAGGTGGCAGAGAGGCACACAGCGCTTCCCAGTGGCAAAAATAATAATCTCCACCCTGCTGCCCTGAGACGACGTACCCCAGAACACCATCAGCCAGCTCACTGTGGAGTAGTGGTAGTGGTTAGGGCTCTGGACTCATGACTGGAAGGTTGTGGGCCCAAATCCTGGGTGGGGTGGTGCTTTTGTACACTTGAGTAAGGTACTTCACTTAGATTGTTCCAGTAAAATGCCCAGCTGTATAAATGGGTACAAATGTAAGTCGCCCTGGATAAGAGCGTCAGCTAAATGACAAAGATCTCCAGAGGCTGTTCAATACTTTCCAGTGTTGTCTACTGTGATTCTACAAAATAGTAGCTTTAATTTATAGTTAAATCCACGTGAAGAAATTGTTTTATACATGCTAGATGCATGTTTAACACTTATTTTACAGTAAAACCCAGTAAAGTTTGAATGTGAATTCCTGTAAATGTACGGTGAAATGTCTGGCAGCTCGGCTTTTTACCATACATTAACAGTGATTTTTTTCTTTAAAAAGGACTCATCCACTTAAACAATTCTTAAATACATTTCTAGTGTACTTTTACTGTTATTCAACAGAAATATTTGTAAGTGTAAATCCATATCAAATTATGGTTCTATTATGCAATTCAATTATTTAACTCTATTACATAAATAAACCCGTTAATCCAATCCACATAAAATAATGCTTGTCATTTGTTATTCAACAAATAAATCAAAATAACCGTACTTAGTTACTAATAAACATCACATTTTTACATTACATGTTTTTTAAGTCTTACCAATTTTTGGTTTGCTTTTTTATGTTATTGGTAATGTCTGTCCAATGTTCAATGCTTTAAACCCATAGAGAAAAACTACCCCTTATACATACATTTCAATTAATATATCTCTGCTTAATAGCAACCCAGAGAAAAACCACCTCTGATTACTAACATTTATAGGAACCATTCCCATCCAGTATATAGATTGCTTATGTCTAATATGCTGCATACATTATCAATCAATCAATCCATCCATCTATACATACACATATACAATATGAACACACACAACTAACACAAATTAATACTGAACCAAAACGGTTCATTTTTTTGAGAAAGGGAAACTCACTTAAGAGCCTTCTTTTAAAGCC
This sequence comes from Amia ocellicauda, assembly GCF_036373705.1. NCBI lineage: Eukaryota > Metazoa > Chordata > Actinopteri > Amiiformes > Amiidae > Amia > Amia ocellicauda. The sequence goes on from NC_089850.1 coordinate 62,559,546, forward strand.
ATGTTTTACACATAACAAAATCAGACATTTGGTCACATGCAAGGGACTACAAGAAAAGCTTTTAATCAAAAATCAGTCATCCACATTTGGGACAATATACACTCACCTAAAGGATTATTAGGAACACCTGTTCAATTTCTCATTAATGCAATTATCTAACCAACCAATCACATGGCAGTTGCTTCAATGCATTTAGGGCTGTGGTCCTGGTCAAGACAATCTCCTGAACTCCAAACTGAATGTCTGATAGAATGGCTGATAGAAGAGCAACTTTGACTGAAATAACCACTCGTTACAACCGAGGTATGCAGCAAAGCATTTGTGAAGCCACAACACGTACAACCTTGAGGCGGATGGGCTACAACAGCAGAAGACCCCACCGGGTACCACTCATCTCCACTACAAATAGGAAAAAGAGGCTACAATTTGCACAAGCTCACCAAAATTGGACAGTTGAAGACTGGAAAAATGTTGCCTGGTCTGATGAGTCTCGATTTCTGTTGAGACATTCAGATGGTAGAGTCAGAATTTGGCGTAAACAGAATGAGAACATGGATCCATCATGCCTTGTTACCACTGTGCAGGCTGCTGGTGGTGGTGTAATGGTGTGGGGGATGTTTTCTTGGCACACTTTAGGCCCCTTAGTGCCAATTGGGCATCGTTTAAATGCCATGGCCTACCTGAGCATTGTTTCTGACCATGTCCATCCCTTTATGACCACCATGTACCCATCCTCTGATGGCTACTTCCAGCAGGATAATGCACCATGTCACAAAGGTCGAATCATTTCAAATTGGTTTCTTGAACATGACAATGAGTTCACTGTACTAAACTGGCCCCCACAGTCACCAGATCTCAACCCAATAGAGCATCTTTGGGATGTGGTGGAACGGGAGCTTCGTGCCCTGGATGTGCATCCCACAAATCTCCATCAACTGCACGATGCTATCCTATCAATATGGGCCAACATTTCTAAAGAATGCTTTCAGCACCTTGTTGAATCAATGCCACGTAGAATTAAGGCAGTTCTGAAGGCGAAAGGGGGTCAAACACAGTATTAGTATGATGTTCCTAATAATCCTTTAGGTGAGTGTATTTAAACATGTATAAAAATAAATAAATAAATAAATACGATTTTGAAAAAGGTTAGCAAATGACAATTTGTCGCTCTCCACTCCCCAGCACAGACTCCTGAAACAGCCCTGCTGATCCACGGGTCCCCCGTTTTCCCTGCATTTGACTGCCAAAGACCAAAGTCTGCAAATTATAACTAAATATGATCAAAATAAAAAAAACTATTTACAGTGACATTAACTTTGTACATATTTCAAGTCCAGTTTGCTAATTTGCAATTGGCAGGTGGATCAAAGTTCGGATTTGATCCATGCCTAATGAAAAAATAGCATGCAACAATTCAGTTACAGTACATCAGCTTCAGGCCTTTACAAGTGCCTGATGTTTCAGGAATGTGCAGTATTCTACCACAGATAAAAATAAAGTGCAGTCCATTTATAAAGAACCAATCGGCATTCAATAATTGTGGAGAAAAGTAAAGGATACCTAATGATGTAATGGCATAATAAGTCAGGTAGTACAGTTTACATGACTCGATGTTGGTAAGTTTTGTTCAATGTTAAATCAGTTTAAAATCCAAAGAATTTAGTAAATGAGATCTAAATTGACTAAAGCCGGTAGAAGTAATATTGTCCCTGGAACTTCTGGCAACTTGCTATTCACTGCTTTTTCAGCATTTCCCAGGAGTGTATCTACTTCAATTACCTTTTTAGTTCTTCCATTACCAATACTTCTCATGTAGGCAAGAACTCTCTTCCCTTTAGATGACAATGTCTCTGTCAGAGTGTCTTCCAAATGTATCCCCGTACTGGATACAACTCTGGATAGCAGCGTATGAGTGTCTTCCCTGACACTGTCCATGCCTTTTTATAGAAGAAAGAAAACACCCAGATTTTGTAAATTGTTCACAGATAAAACTATTGCTTAATCTATTCAATGTAAGCAATGGCTTATCACTTAACCAGGCTGTTAACTTGAGTGGGGGCTTAAACTTAAACTGAAAACTGGAGTGTGTTTTAAAGAAATCACTTTAAATCCACAAGTTGTGTAAGCTGGTAACGTCACAAGGGAAATTAACATGTATGCATTGAGTAGATTTAGTTTGTAACTCATCGATATCTGACTTGTCATTTTTCAGTGCCAATTCCAATTTCTGTTGTAAACATATCTGTGACATTCAGATCTTAGACATAAGACATCAGAACATAGACAGATGTTTTAAGTACAATTCTGGCACATTTTCTGGCAACACACCTAACTGCCTTTCCGATACGCTTTCACCTGGAGTGTCTCCACATTCAGAGGATCAGCCGGTTCTGAGGACGGATCCATTATTGTTTCAGAACTGGCTCTGTGATTTCTAGATATGACGAGCACTAAATGAAGACGTCACTTTGAAACTCTTGTTACAGCCTCTGAAAGCGCAGTTCACTGACCCCTGGTCATGTGTGTGCAAAGGTGTGACACTGAATCAAGCTCTTTGAGTCGGCGACTCTTTGAAGGACAACTGCACCAAAGGACCTCAAGTCATGACTCGACTCAGCGCTCGCACAATACTCTATGTCTCTATGAACATGACTTTTGAATGCATTGTACTCTTGCCTGCAAACTGACAAACCACAGGAAAATGGACAAGAAAAAGGATGCCTTACATAATAATAACAATACCCAGGCTTATTCTATTGCTCAAAACGTGTTTGCAAAATGTGAACAGGACATTAGTCTGCTGTAGTAAAGTATCAGGGAAAAGCAGAAACTTTAAACATACAGTGTTACTGAAAGAAAATGGGACCCACAGGCATTTATTCCACAAATCGCAAAGGTATTTCCTCAAGTACTATTTCAACAATTAAAAACACACTGTCTGCCCGATGGCCAGGCTGAGTTTCTATTTAGTCCGTGATAAGAAGAAGAAGAAGAAGAAGAAGAAGAAGAAGAAGAAGAAGAAGAAGAATGCATTCTTCCAAATATATGCCAAAGAAAGTGTTGAACTCGGACGTGTCCCGCGTCCCTCCCTCGGCGGAGCTGCGTGGCGGGCGGACAGTCTGTACGTCTGCGCGGCGGAGGCAGCTGGCAGTGCGCGCATCCAGCACAAAGTAGCTCCTCTGTTACTCATGTTTTTGTGTGTAATGTTCGCTTACATTATAGGCGGCACACACACACATGTATGTGTATGTATCTGTGTTTGTGTGTGCATATGTGTGTGCTGGGAGAAGACCAGAGCAATCATCTCCTATCTATCCCGCTGGTAGCGCACGGATATTACATCTGAAAGTTTGCTCCGGACCTATTGTTAACACAGGAAGAGCGGTGGCTATGGAGGGTAATTCGTGCCAAAAATAAAATATATATACATAAATAAAAATATTAGGAAATCAATGCATATATATATATATATATAATGCAGTTATATATGTATTTATATATTTATTTATTTCCTAATGTATTTAATTATTATTTTATTTATTTCATTATATACTTATTTAACAAAATTAATAAAATATGAAATAAATATTTCGTGATTTATTTATTTCATATTATATTTGTTATTTGCTTCGTTATTTAATATTTTATTTATTATTAGATTTCATTATTTATTTATTTAATATTTTACTTATTTCGTTATTTATTTATTTATGTTTTTACTAATTTAATTTTGGCACGGATTACCCTACATACTAAGATGGTCAGTAGTAACTCCACAAAGGAAAAGACATAAAACACATACTTAACCATTAAAAAACAACCTTAAACATCTTTACCATAACTTCACAAAAGTACAGCATTTTGCAGACAGATTAAGTGTTTTAAAGGTTTCACGTTCAATTCAGGGGGAATGACAGTGTTGTGCAAAATGGTTCTCTACATTAAAAACAATTATGGATAATATCCGTAGAATTATATTATAGTAAATCTCCAGGTTATTCAATGTATTTTAACCATATATTAAAATACGTTTTTTAACATTGAAAAAATACGATTAATTACACATATTTTTACGGATTTTTAGTGTTGAGCAGAATTCCCTACAGCACTTATCTAAACTCACACACACTGTACATAATACACACACTCACTAATGTCCAGTCAGTCAGTGTTAATGTGCTGTAGTGTCCAGTCAGTCAGTCAGTGTTAATGTGCTGTAGTGTCCAGTCAGTCAGTGTTAATGTGCTGTAGTGTCCAGTCAGTCAGTGTTAATGTGCTGTAGTGTCCAGTCAGTCAGTCAGTGTTAATGTGCTGTAGTGTCCAGTCAGTCAGTGTTAATGTGCTGTAGTGTCCAGTCAGTCAGTGTTAATGTGCTGTAGTGTCCAGTCAGTCAGTGTTAATGTGCTGTAGTGTCCAGTCAGTCAGTGTTAATGTGCTGTAGTGTCCAGTCAGTCAGTCAGTGTTAATGTGCTGTAGTGTCCAGTCAGTCAGTCAGTGTTAATGTGCTGTAGTGTCCAGTCAGTCAGTCAGTGTTAATGTGCTGTAGTGTCCAGTCAGTCAGTGTTAATGTACTGTAGTGTCCAGTCAGTCAGTCAGTGTTAATGTGCTGTAGTGTCCAGTCAGTCAGTGTTAATGTGCTGTAGTGTTCAGTCAGTCAGTGTTAATGTGCTGTAGTGTCCAGTCAGTCAGTGTTAATGTGCTGTAGTGTCCAGTCAGTCAGTCAGTGTTAATGTGCTGTAGTGTCCAGTCAGTCAGTGTTAATGTGCTGTAGTGTCCAGTCAGTCAGTCAGTGTTAATGTGCTGTAGTGTTCAGTCAGTCAGTGTTAATGTGCTGTAGTGTCCAGTCAGTCAGTGTTAATGTGCTGTAGTGTTCAGTCAGTCAGTGTTAATGTGCTGTAGTGTCCAGTCAGTCAGTCAGTGTTAATGTGCTGTAGTGTCCAGTCAGTCACCTTCTTGCAACATAGTGTAATTTTTCATATCCTATTCATATATAGATCTGTCCTATTGAGTTGTTTTCCAGGGAATGGCAGAGTGATGTTGAGAGGTATAGGCAGGCGTGTTCAGCTGGAATGCAGAGCGAGTGAGAGTGATCGTGTCCCTGATGCCCCATTTCCACTGGGCACGTTTAGCTGCACCTCAGTGGCCGGTCCGGTCCAGGGCGTTTCCACTCGGACTAGTCTCAGCGGCACAGTTTCACACATCGTACTGGCTGAGTCCCACACGGGGCCGGTCAGTACTGTGACGTCCTGACGCAGCGCCACTGCATCTGGAAATTGAAAGTACAGTGATGGCGGCCGCTCTCTTGAGAGAGATGCGGTAGAAACTTTTCCCAAGAAGGAATACAGTATGTGTGTGTACCTTGGGAAACGATTAATCTGAGCAGTTATTAATGCACGGTGGGAAAGTGCCACACAGGATGAATTGCTTGGAGCAGAAAGATATTGAAGAGTGTTTGAAAAGATCATGACAATCCTACTGCAGTGGCGCCCCCAGAAATTCAATCATTTTTATTTGTATAGCGCCCTTCGCACGGTAGCCACAGAGTGGTTTACAGACTGGAAAACATACAACAAACGTACAGCAAAATAAAATAATACATAAATACAATAAAGTCAAATAAATATAGACCTGTGAACATTTTACATGATCTAGAATAAAGTGAGTGAACATTTAAGTAAATAAACCATTTAGGCACGGAGGAGAGGAAAACAGAAAAACTCCTATGGATGGCATGTAGGAGAAAATGAATTTCTGGGGGTCCACGGCTTAGGGTTTAGGCCTAATGGTTGCCTCCCCTCCAGGCAGTATAGTTATTACAGCAGCAAGGAGATCAGAGCGCTCTTGATCGGTGCTGCTGGCTGTGCTCTTCCCTCTGGAGGAGGCCTCTCGCTGGCCATGGGGGGTGGGGGGGTTGGACCATCAACAGCCTTTGGGTGGCGATGGCTCGTCAAACCTTGGGTGTGGATGCCCTGTGTTGGCCATCCGTGGTGAGGTGCCCCGGAGGAGGGTTGTGCCAAGTTAGACTTCCATGGTGGGGGGATGAGGTGCCTCATCGGACCCTCAGAGGGGGCTGTACTAGGAAGACAAGAAGACAGTTGTGTTCAGATTCTGGTCATGCAATGCAGGACATTTCCAAAGACAGTTGTGCAATTGCATGCCCTGTGGGACTCCGTACTTAACCTCCGTACTTAAACTCAGTTAAATTTAAGTGGTTCTCGTAAATCTGTACATATTGGAGTCTGTTTGACAGATATGATTTACATCATGACAGCACATTGTGAGATACGGTTTTCTAAGCGGTGCATCAAGATTTTGTGGTCGATTGTGTAAAAAGCCGCATTTAAGTCTTAATAAAATAATAACAGCGTTGTGCCCTGAGTCGGAGGACTCAAACACGTCGTTTAACACTTTTAACAGGGCCGTCTCTGTACTATGGCCGGAGTGGAAGCCTGATTGAAATTTTTCATAAAGATGATTATTAGTTAAAAAAGTTTGAAATTGTTTTGCAACTTCTTTCTCTAGAACCTTAGAAAGGAAGGGAAGGTTTGAAAGGTCGATAGTGTTTTAGTAGGTTAGCGTTGGCACTGGATTTCTTAAGTGGTTTAATTACAGCTATTTTAAACGATTCCGGAACAGATCCTGAGGATGAAGAGACATTAATAATATTGTGTATTCTGTGAATAATTAATGGCAGAGATTGTTTCAGTGGTTTAGTGGGTATAGGGTCTAGTGCGCAGGTTCTAGTTTTAATTTTAGTAATTAAGGAGACCAATTCCTGGTGATTTACTGTGTTAAACGAGTCCAAGGTAGGCAGGGGCTGTGAAGGACTGCATGTGTCAGCTATAGTATATGCTATATATGTTTCCTGTTCTATCTGTTTTCTAATGCTGATAACTTTGCTATTGAAATGATCCATGAAGTCACTGCAGGTGAAATTGGGGGGGGGTAACCTCTGAAGGCTTTACCTGCTGGTTAGTAAGTGTTGCTATTGTATTAAAAAGAAAACGCGGGTTATTCTTATGCGTCTTATGCTATTACATTGGAGTAGTAGGCAGACCTAGCAGAGGACAGGGCTGCTTGTATCTTATTATACTGTCATTCCATGCCATGTGAAGACCTCTAGTTTTGTTTCGCTCACATCTACGGCATTGTGTTTTAAGTGAGCGAGTGTGTTCGTCAAACCATGGTGAGTGTTTTGTTGGTTTAATTTGTCGTGTCCTTAATGGGGCTACTGTATCTAAAGCAGTGCTTAGTGTATTGTTGAAATTATTTAATAATTCATCTACAGATCCTGTTTTGATAAAGCTAGCATTTGTCAACAGAGTAGTGAATTTATGAATAGCAGTGGGATTTAGGCAGCGAGTTTCTATGTTCCTATCCTGTGTGTCTGATTCTACTCCAGGCAGCTCAAATGTAATAAGGCAGTGGTCGGAAATTGTCTGGTTTCAGGGTGATGTTATTAGGTTGTGAATCTGTACCCCATGGATAATAACTAAATCCAGTGTGTGACTGTGGCGGTGTGTGGGTCCTGACACATGCTGAGTGAAGCCTACAGACTCCAATAGGGACAAGAAACTAACAGGTCTGTGCGGTAGATGGAGGGTAGGCCCCCCACGGCCTGGTGTACGGGCCCTCTGGCAGTAAGAGACGTCATCAGGGGAGGCTTGTACTAATGCAGTAGTGTCGTCTGGTCTGACCCAGGTCTCAGTCCAGGTGAGCACATCTGTGTGCATGTCAGTTATGGTGTCAGTTACTAAGGCTGCGTTGCTAGATAGTGAGCGGATGTTTGAGACGGCAAGCTTATACACTGGAGAGTAGTGTGAGCAGGGAATTTCTCTTGTGTAGTTTTAACTTGTATTAGATTGTTGAAGCGAGGGCCCGAGAGGAAGAATACATCCAAGCCTAGGAAGAATTACTGTTTTAATAGGATGACTATTCATTCTGTTGGTATTTTCCAAGCCTTTCACAAAAACAGTCCCAATTGTTCACAAAAGCTAAATAATTTGATGCACACCAGCTTGTCAACCAGCTATTTAGAGAGGACAGCCTGCTGAAGGCCTCATCCCTCTGTGTAATGTTGGTAGAGGGACAGAGACAATTATATTCTGACATCGTTTTTCCGCTGTTTTGCATAGCGATGTAAAGCTTCTTTTTAAAATCTCTGATTGTCTATGTCTAATATCGTTAGTGCCAGCGTGAAAATTTGACCTAGGGGTGGCCAGATAGGGCCATTACAAATCTTGGGGTGGCCACAGCGGTGTTTCATTCACACATAACCAGGCATAATTGCTGCCACCACCTTTATTATCCCAGGGAGGTCTGGTAATAAATTTCTAATTAGCCTGTGGAGTCAATTCAATGGGCCTTTCTCAGAGTCAGTTTTGATTCATACTATTTATTCATTCATTTATTCATATAGTATTTATTCATACTATGGGAGGAATAGAACTAGATGAAGTAACGCATGAGAAAGACCTAGGAGTCTACGTGGACTCCTCACTTTCTCCATCCATACAATGTGGGGAAGCAATAAAAAAGGCAAACAGGATGTTGGGGTATATTGACTGAGGACCTGAACCTTTTCACCCTGGAACAGAGGAGACTACGTGGGGACTTGATCCAAGTCTTCAAAATCATGAAAGGCATCGACCACATCAAACCAGAGGAGCTTTTCCAGATCAGCAGGGACACACACACCTAAACTAAGGACACAATTATTAGGAATTGGTCCATATACGAAGATTAAATCATGGAGGCGAGGGAGAGACCCGATTCCCTTATCTGAGCCAGTCTCTCAAGAATTAAAGTAACAGACCATCACAGGTGGCTTCTTATAATCCCTTCTGCACTCTTTATATCTCCATTGTACAGGAACCCTTTGGCATGGTCTTGGTCTCCAGCACAACTCTCTCTCTCTCTCTCTCTCTCTCTCTCTCGAATCAAATTCAAAATTCAAATTCAAAAGTTGCTTTATTGGCAAGATCAATCACAATATTGCCAAAGCAGATACAAATATACTATCAAACAAGACAAACATAGCATGACAAGATACAGTGGAACGAATATCGTACACACTAAAATAACATAAAGTAGAATGTATACCATATTTGGTATATGTATCAAAATCTGTGTCATGACAATTATAACAACAAAAAAGGCATTGAACCCAACAGTTTTTTTTTGTTTGTTTCTTTTACAATGGATTCCCTCAGGCCGGTGTCTACACACTGTCCTGCAGGCTGTGGCAGGTGGACACATATTGGGCTGCAATCCTCGCAGTGCGCTGCTCCTCTCCCAGCAGGACGGGGAGTTTGCAGCCATCAGGAAGCTGATCGAATTCAGGGATTTTATGTTTTATTTGTTGCCAATAGGTCTCCCTGATTTGTGTGTATTTAGGGCAGGATAGCAGGAAGTGCAGCTCTGTTTCAACCTCTCCCAGTTCACGCTTTTCTCTGGCGATCCAGGTTCTCTTGTGCCGGTCAGTTTCTATGGCCAGGCTGTGGTCACTGAGACTGTACTGGTCAGATCTGTCTGTGTTTTGTGTTTTTGACCCTGAACAGATACTCTGCCAGGGTGAACTCTTTCTTTAGGGCCGAATAGCACCGTAATTTATTATTGGATCCGATTTCAGGTTTCCAGTGTAATTTGTAGCTGGTTTCCAGATTGGTATTAACAGTTTTCATTGTGCTTGCGGGGAGTTTTTTTGCTGGTGGTGTTCTGGAGCTCACTGGTGTTGATTAGGGTCAATTGGCTGAGCTCCAGCACCATGCTACTGAGGGGGCTCTCTCCCGCTGCGCAGGGCTGCATGGTGGTGTGCCTGCGGGTCAGCCTGCTGCAGGTGGACCCAGTAGTTTAGAGCTCGCTTCTGTATGGAGTGGAGTAAGGGATACCGGCCCAACTCGACCCTGCAGGTGCTGTTGGCTGCGCTCCTATGAACCTGCAGGAGGTGTTTGCAGAACTCCAAATGGACATTTTCTGTTGGGCTTTCATCCCATTTTTTGTAGTTGTGGTTCATAAGTGGACCCCAGACTTCATTGCCATACAGAAGGATTGGTTTAATAACACTGTCAAAAATTTTTAGCCAAATTTTTATTGGAGGTTTAATTTTGTAGAGCCGATTCTTTATGGCATAAAAAGCCCTGCATGCTTTATCTCTCAATGCATTCATCGCCAGGGTGAAGCTGCCAAACGCACTTATGATCAGGCCCAGGTAGCTATACCTGGTGCAGTGCTCCAGGGGGCTGTTGTCCAGCATGAAGTGGTACCTGTGTCCCTGAGATCTGGCTTTCTTCTGGAAAACCATAACTCTGGTCTTGTCCAGATTGACTGCCAGGGCCCATTTCTGACAGTACTGCTCAGCGCCAGGTTCTGCTGAAGCACCTGCTCTGTGGGCGACAGCAGCACCAGGTCGTCTGCGTAGAGCAGGAACTTGATCTCTGTCGTGGAGAGCGAGGCCGGGGGCCTCAGACTGCAGCCCTGCCTCAACCCACGCCCCTGAGTGAAGAACTCTGATCTCTGGTCTCCAATCTTCACTGCGCACTGGTTCTCTGTGTACATCGATTTGATTATGTCATAGACTTTACCCCCTACACCACTTTCAAGGGTTATAAGAAATAAACCTTCATGCCAAATTGAGTCGAATGCATTTTTTAAATCTATAAAACAGGAAAAAACCTTTCCTTTATTTTTTGGGTGGACGTGTTTGTTTATGAGGGTGTGTAGGGCGTAAATATGATCAGAGGTGCGGTAATTTGGTAGGAAGCCAATCTGACTCTGACTCAAGACACTGTGTGGTAAGGAAGGCCAGTATCCGGGCGTTGATGATACTGCAGAACACCTTCCCTGCTCACACAGATGCCCCGGTAGATTTTCGGGTCCAATTTGTCTCCACTCTTATGAATCAGGGTGATCTGTCCTTGATTCCAGACCTCAGGGAAACACCCGGCTTTCAGGACCAGGTTAAAGATCTTCAGCAGGGCCTCCTGCAGCTTCGGGCTGCTGTGCTTTAGTTTTAGCATCTCGTTCAGGATGGCGTTGTGCCCGCTGGCTTTCCTGGGCCTGAGGTCTCAGAGCTTTTCTCTCAGTTCAGCTCCTGTTATTGGGAAGTCCAGTGGGTTTTGATATTCTTTGATTTTTCTCTCTAATTCATCTAGATTTTTTAGAATTAAATTTTGTTCCAGATTAAATTGGTTTTGTCTGGTTCCTGATAAAGTTTACTAAAATTTTCCAAATATTTCCATTTTGGATTGCCAAGTCTTTGTTAGTTTTGGATGTATTTAATTGGTTCCATAGTTCCCAAAATGAGTTTTGCTCAATGGACTCCTCTATTTGGGTCAGTTGTTTGGAAATGTGTTCCTGCCTCTTCTGATGGAGCAGGTGTTTGTACTGTATCAGAGCCGCGGAGTAGCCCAGTCTCAGCTCCGTGTTGTGCTCTCGGTGCTTCTGGTTTGACAGGTTTCTTAATTTATTTTGTGCTGTTTTACACTCAGTGTCAAACCATTTCTCTGTTTTGTTCTTTATTGATTTCTCTTTTTTCTTATTCGATTTTTTAAGGTTTGATTTTGTTGCTGCTGTTTCGAATATTGTGTTAATTAATTGATGGCCAAATTGATTCCACTTTTGTCTGATTGATATGTTTTGATTAGAAAGCTGTTTAGCCTACTTTCCATTTCTATGCTGTCGATTGTGTTTCTGTACACCTCGGCACTGCTCTGTGTTCATTTATAGGCTGGTTTGAGGTGATACAATTTGGGGGGGGTGGTCTGATTAGAATTGTTTTGTTTGAAGTTTGTTTTCAGGTACAGAACTGTTTGGCAGTGGTCTGATAGAGGGGTTAGTTGCCTGACTGTGAATGCATTGATAGATTGTGGGTCCATGTCTGTGATGGTGTAGTCCACCATGCTGTTTCCTACAGCTGAGCTGAATGTGTATCTGCCCTGAGAGTCCCCTCTGATCCTGCCGTTAACGATTTACACACCCGGGCTTTTACAGAGCTGCAGCACCTGCTTCCCCCTCCTGTTCACCGCGCCATTGAAGCTGCTCCTCTGAGTGGAGACGGGTGTGTGGTACAAAGGGCTCTGTCCAATCACATGGCTGCTGCCCTCTGTGCTGATGTAGTCGACCTCTCTGCCAGTCCTGGCATTGAGGTCTCCACACAGCCGCACTGAGCCCAGGCTCCGAAGGTGGCCAATTTCTGATTGTAAGTTTTGGAAGCACCCTTCTTGGTGATAGGGGGTGTCAATTGGTGGCATGTAAACTGTGCACAGGAATGTGTCGAATTGGGAATGGAGAATTTTCTTTTCAATTTTGAGCCATAAATGTGTCTCTCCTCTTTAAACGGGAGAGACAGTGTTTTTGAGTTCCTCTTTTTACCACACAATGATGCCCCCTGAATCCCTGCCGTGTTTAATGTGGGGGTTCTTTAGGGAGGGGACTATGAGTTCTCTGTTCCCGCTGGGACAGTGTGTAGACATGCCTGAACGACTCCATGTTTCATGAAGGACTATAATGTCCATATTGCGTAAACTATTTACAAAGTCTGGGTCTGTGCTCTTCAGTCCGAACGTTGAGGAGCACAGGCCCTGGATATTCCAGCTGCTTATTGTGAATGATCCCATGTTTAATTACAGAAGAGAAGTATTAGTTACAGTAGTAAAGGAATAAGAGGTGATTAGTGTTTTACAGTTTCATTTTGAATGCAGATGAATGTAGATTACTTTTGATTTATACTGTTATTATTTTTGTTTTTAGTTTTGTTTCCTTATTTTTTTGGTGTTGAAGGTTATAATTAGATTAACTTAGTACAGATCAAGTTAAGAAGATGTCTTATCTCACTTAGCTCTGTGCTGGTGGGGTTTCCTGTCTGGTTGGACATGGCAGCAGCGTAGCTGACTTGCAGGGCCTGCGGTGGATGTTTTGGCCCCTGGTCCCGCTCCTGCTGGCTGGCAGCTCTTCCTGGGCTGCACTTGGTGTGGGGGGGGCGGGGCCTATGGGACAGGGGGCTCTTAGGGGCCCAGGGGCATGTGGTCGTGTTCCCAGCCTCAGTGTAGGGGGTGCTGGCAAGCTCTCTGCCCAGGGTGATGTCCTTGAGGGCCTTTGCAAACATTTTCACACCCTCCCTGTTGAGGTGCACCTGCTCGTGCATGTGGAAGGGCCGGATGTGGCGATGGTGTGCTAGGTGCACGCTGGGGATCAGGGCGCAGCCCCTGGACAGCTCTGCGTTGATGCCATGGATGGTACATCTGCTCGGGGGCAGCAGGGAGGACATGATAATTTTGGCACAGGGGGAATTCTCTGGCTGCTGTTTCTGCGACCTGCTGAAGGGATTTTGCCACATCCCCTCTGTCTGAGCGCAGGTTGTTGGTGCCGGTGTGAATCAGGATGCACTTGGGGCTCCTCTGTCTGTTCTGGTACAGGGTGTGTAGGGTGCTCTGTGTTGTTGGGCATCTTATCTTCAAGACTCTCCATCCAGGGAAAAGTCGCCTCTCATCTAGGTACCTCTAGTTAGAGTCTATCAGGATGAGCAATTTGGGACGACCCTGTTTTTTTCCTGTGTGTCTGGGGCTGTGCATGTGTCTGGATGTGTGTCTGTGGCTGATTGCGTGTCTGCCTGTGTGTTTTGGGCATTGTGTGTGTTCAGGGGGCTGTCATTAGTGGCAGTGCAGGGCGAGTGGGTGCTCTGTTGGTCTCTCGCTGCAGTGGTGCAGGGCTGGCTGCCTCTCAGGTCCCGCTGCTCTCTCTGTAGGCTCCTCAGATGGCTGTGCTGCACTGCCTTGCTCAGCTCCTCTTTCAGTCTTTGCAGTAGGTGTTGCAGGGTGTAGAGGAAATACAGAGGGTGTATTTCCTCTGTATTTCCTGTGTATTGTAGAGGGTGGGAAAATGTAGAGGAGCAGGTTGCACTTCACCCTGCTGTTGCCCACTGTGGAGTAGTCTGCGATCAGAGTCTCGGGGGATTCCTGCAGCACTTTGTCCTTGTGGTGCGTCTTTGCCTGTGCAGAGCAGCTCCTCTGGGTATTTGATCTCCCTGCTGCTGCTGCTGTCTGAAGTTGATACATTTTCAAATGTATCCTTTTCACCGGCAGTTGGAAAGCCTTCTTCAACTTCACTTCACTCTGCATCTTTTAAATTTCTTACAGCAGTTTGAAGAGAACTATATTGATTTTTATTAAGAATTATAATTATTATTATTACTAGCTATTTCTTGTTCCGTGAAATTAGTTTATTGCGGTTTTATTGCAGTTTTTTTGTCTTATATAGCGTTACCTCCTGCCTGTGTCTCTTTGGTCTTTGTCTTCAGATTCTATCTTTAAATTTCCTTTGTCTTTTTATTCATTTTCTTCTTGTAAAATGTTCTCCTCATCTTCAGTGAACCTTCATTTAGTATTGTATTAAAACAAAAATCACAACTTATGACTTTAACTACTATAAAACTGTAACTGTCTCTCTCTCCCTCTCTCTCACTCAAATTCAAATTCAAATTCAAAAAGAGCTTTATTGGCATGACAATGTTACACCCGTTTTGCCAAAGCAAGTACAGGGGGTTCTACTGCAAAACATAGACCAGTGCAGTGGCAATAATACTACATACATACGATACACACAAGTTTACAGACATTACATACATTAATATACATCGAACACAACATTTACAAAACTATTCTGCATGAATTGGTACTGTATATGTATACATATATACATAGTATACACAGTGACTTCTCTCTCTCACACTCTCTTTCTCTCTCTCTCTCTCTCTCTCCCAACAGAAAGTGGAGAGTGTGTTTTTTTTCTTTCATAGCTTAATCTCTTGAATTTATTGTCATATTTGTAAATGTATGTATGTGAATGTTTGATTGGGGTTTTATTAAGTCTGTGAGAGGGTGGGACGTGGTTGGTTGATCCCCCAATATGTGTATTTGATGAGGACTAATTGTGCCCAGGTTATTTATTTTGTTTGAATTTGATTGAAGAAACTAGTGTGAGCAGGTGTTATTTTCTTAAGGTTGTATTTTGTTTATAGTGTGGTTTATTTTATTGATGGTTATTAGCTTGGATCATTTTCATTTTCTTATTCAAGCACAATCTCCTGTTTTGTTGATTTGTTATTGGTATTGATTTTTAGGTATTTGTTGACTCTATTACGGTGGGGTTGGGTGCTTAGCCTGGCTAAAATGCCAGTGGGGGTTCTAATTTAAAATCTCCCAATTATTTCCCTTCTTTCTCACAGTCTGTCCGAATGGAACGGTTTGTGTTTTTATGAATAAAAACTGACTCTGAGAAAGCCCCCTTGAAATTGACTCAACTATACTCTGGCTTTTGGTTAGTGGTGTGTGCGGTTCATTACACTACCACTGATCCATTCATTACTGTTAAAAGTAATAAAAGTTGATGTTACTGACGTACGTGACTCTTTTATTTTTCACATTGATAAAGCTGCAGGTACAGAGAAAACATGCTGACACTGAATTTGTGGAGAAACTGTTCAGTAAGTTATGGATCCCAGAGTGTTGTAGCCGTATTTCTGTACACATGTATGAGTTTTTCTTTAGAAACTACATACACAGGCTGTATGTGTCATGCTATAGCTGTGTAGTGGCTACAGGACAGATTCAAACACACGCACACTGTATTTAATAAGGCAACGCAGTTCATTCTCTCACAGATCAATAATAAGGGACAGTATCTAGGACACTTAAATGAAGCTCTATTGGCGATGTTAATTGGATCATGATACAGGGAGAAGTATCACGGTTATTGACGATGCGCTGCTAAACAAAATAAACTAGATGAAACGGTCAACATGAACACTTCATTTTCTAACAATCATATTTGTAAGTGATGTCATTTGTTTTATACATATTTGTTCAATGTGTCCCGGTTTCTACGTTTTAATATCTGGTATAAGACTAAGATATCGTAAATAGATTTCAGTGCAAAGTGTATTGATTTTAATGTTGATGGTATTTGAGCCTCCAGTTTTAAACACTAAATCCCAGAGTGCCGAGCGTCCCAGATGCGTTTTGTCCTTCCGTGTCTCACAGTCGCTTCCTAGGGCAGCTGGACCCACGACAATGAGTGCAGACACAGGCGGGCAGTTGAGCTGCAGTTACAGCCCGGCCACACGGAGGCGCCCTGAACAGGGCCAGTGGAAACGGGTATGAGTGACGTCAGTACAGAGCCCCTGCAGGGTCAGGCCCGCGGCCACTGGGGGGGTGAGGACGTGACGGGACTCCGGCGAGGTGTCGACCGGGATGACGAAGTGACAGCCGGTGTGGAGACAGCGCTCCAGGGGCGACGCAGTCCTGATTGGGCGACTGAGGCGGCGGCCACACCCGGGCTACTACTGATCCAAGCCATTGCACACTGGATTGAGACAAACTGCTAATCCGGTGTGATGTCATGTGACTCGGTCGCTATGCTTTCAGCTGGATGATGCAGACACGTGTCCCGCTGCGGAGTCAACTGCCACTGTGACGTCATAGGCAACCGGTTCACTAGAGCAGCTCACAGGACGCGTCACAACTCGACGGAAGTGTTGGTGGAAGGTAAGAGTACAGCTTCCGCACAGAAGTAATACGGCAGCAAAGACTTTGCAATGGAGAAGATACGCAGTTTCATGAAGCGCAAGAATCAGGTTTCGGCTGGATATGCTGACCCGAGAGAGACAGATCAGAGGAAGCTGCACAAGTCTAGGGGATTTTTTTCAAAGCTAAGAGGTCTGTCCAAGAACCGTGATGTAAATGAGCTGGACAACGAAAACCGGTAAGACATTATTATTATTATTATTATTATTATTATTATTATTATTATTATTATTTGAATGAAGTGATTCTTTCAATGTCCAGTGTTTTCTTTAGGGAGTTCTGTGTGGGCCATGGGTGTGTCTGTGATCTGTTATGAATTGAGCAGGGTTTAGATATAGACTAGTGTTTTCAGTTGCACTATACATGAACACCTCTCTATATTATTATTATTATTATTATTATTATTATTATTATTATTATTATTATTATTAATTTGGTGCCAGAGGAAACGCATTGGTTTTGCAATAGCAACACGGGCAGCTGCAGCACACTATTCTAAATGCTGACTGTCAGGTGAAACCTTTAAGGGATTTCATATCAGATGTGGTTTGTTTGCGGTCTGAGCTGAGGCCAGTCATTAGCCTGTATAGTCTTGGTAATGGACGGGCATTATTCAGAAGCACCCGAGCCACTGTGCCGGGGGCCTGGAAACCTCAGTGAAGGTGATAGTGAGTGTATGAGCCAAAGGGAGACCCTGTGTCCTCTGTCTGTGTGAGATGTGAAGGCACAGTGTGTCTCGCAGGAGTTGAATATTGCTCTACTCAGCCGAAATACCTGCTGTGGAAGCATGCGATGTGATTGGCTGGTGTGGCGCCTGTGTTTCTCAGGCTGCAGGGACGACACAGACAGGCAGACAGGTTTCGTAATGATCGTGTCTTTTGTCTCCAGAACTCCCCCTCCAGTGCAGCTGGCCTGTGTCTGTGGACAGGCGAACGCTGTGACCTTCCTGGCCGAACAGAAGGCGACGTTGAACCTGCCCGAGAGCCAACACAGATCCCCGCTCATAAAGGTAGGCCCACGCCAGAGTCCCTCGCTCGCCTCTCATCAATATGTATTCCCTCTGTTCTTAAATGGAAAGTTTCCCGAGGTTTTGTTTTTTATTAGATAGGAAATCAAACTATTGAATGAGTTGTTGCAGCCGTCTCCGTGCCCTTTGACCTTTCCCTTGTCTGAGAGACAGGGACGCCCACACGGGACAGAGTTTTCTTTGACGCTTTTAGCAGCTGTTGTGTTGTCAGCCGGAAATACACAAGAGTGGAAGAGCCTGACAATAGAAACTGTTTTTGTCACCCGTCAATATGAACTGCCGTTCTGATGCGCTGGATCTGTCCCAGCATTTGAGTGTGTTTGTGTGGCCTGTCAATGTGTTGTTACTGGATTGAACTGATTTTATTTAACACACTTTACTTCCAGAATGATCCCGAGGTGACCTTCACCCCAGTCGAAGTCTTCGTAAAGGTAACGTGTCCCAGCCGAGCGCTCTGTGTGCAAACAAGGCTTTAGTCCTGACATGTTGGCGCATATTAACTGCATAGTATGACTTTGTTTAAACAAGCTGTAGAGAAGTCCTGCCTTTCAGGGTGTCAGTAAAGACAAGCCTGTCAGGATCGCCATCCATATCCATTCACATGGAAAGACACAGTTTAAACATCCCCTTCATCATCATCATCATCAGTGACTGGACTCATAGTAAACACTGGCTCTCTTGTCCAACAGGAAGACAGTTCGTCTGAGGAGGAGGACGGCGGAGTTCATGGCGCAGGTAACGGTGCTGATCTGGGGAGGGAGTGAAAACAGTAATGGTGGTGAGAGAGAGACCCTTTTTAAACGGATCTTCTGTCCCGATTCGCTCGGCTGATAAAGACACTGACTGCAGTGCAGGCTGAGCCCAATAGGTGGGACATTACACTGGGATTATAAACTGTCAGAGTTCAGGCCTGCGTTGTGCGTTTCCATTAGCAGAGACTGCCTCGCTGCCTGGAAACATCTCTGCTGTCTGTGCTGGGCCACAGCATGAGGGAGAGTCGAAGAGGACAGATACACGAGGAAACGAGCAAGGGATTATCCAGATCACTATCCAGATTAGTGTATGACATAAGACGGTGAAGATGAATGTGATAATACACTATAGCTGGGTCTATAAACACTTGACAGTGGCCTCCACAGCCGTGGCTTCTGTCACACATCGCAGTGGCTCTGGTGTGACTTCAGTCGTAGGCAGGGGGGTCGCAAGGGGGTAGGCATCCTAGGCAATTGCCTGGGGCCCCAGGCTGAGGGGGGGCCCCCAAATTGGAACCTCTCATGGAAGAAAACTCCGCCGCACCCCCCCCCTCGCAGCATCACCTTCTGGAATTATTTTGCCTGGAGCCCCCACATACCCTAGAATCGCCTCTGGTCGTAGGTCGGTGTGCTGAGGCACTTTGTGTGTTTGTTTGCTGTTCAGATATATGTAACTGCAGTTCCTTTGTGCTGGTGTTTCAGTGGCCTGCTGGGATTCAGACAGCGACACGTCCGTCTTCAGCTCCAGCAAGTCTGAGGAAAATGTCACCAGTTCATGGGAATCGTTGGAGAAAAGTGAGCTAAAGCAACGCGCCACTCTGAATATGAGAAATGTCTTCTGTAGTCATTTGGGATCATGAATGTAATAAATAAGCCTTGTGCAGACATCTGGATACCTGGGTTGCGTCCACACTAATCCAGCTGGTCAAGCCAGGGTGAGTGAGTGACACAACTGTGTAAGAGGCGTTTGGAAAGCCTGGCGCTGAAGGCCTCAGCGCTGCTCTCAGTCAGTGAGCTGTCAATCATTGTGTGACATGGCAGGGCCACAGCCACGCCCCGGCCACGCCTCTGCACCCGCCACTGATCTCATGTCACACAAACACAGCTTTGTTTCACTGCACTTCCTTGTGTACTTGCTGTACTTTCCCACGTAACATTGCGCAGTGCGTACGAGTGTTGTGTGTGCGTTGCTGATTCCTGCTCCGTTGGTGTCCGGTCAGACGAGACGCAGCTGGAAGACCAGGTGGCCGAGCTGCAGGCGGAGACGCAGCGGCTGAGCAAGGCCTTGGTCCGGCAGGAGAGATTGCAGGGGAAGCTGGCCCAGGCCAAGAAGGAGAACCTGCTCCTGCGACAGCGGCTAGCCAAGGCCGAGAGCCAGGCCCAGCTCCAGGAGGAGGCCGCGAGAGCCGCGCAGGCCCAGCTGAAGAGGGACAGACGAGAGAGCTTCGAGATGATGGAGGAGCTCGTGGTCGAGAACACGGAGCTCCGGGAGCAGATCTCGAAGCTGGAGAGCAAGACGGCAGAGACAGAGGTAGGCGACCACGAGGTCCTGAGTTTTTGCGTCACCTCCGACAGACAGTAGCAGCACTTGGTCAAAGGGATTGGCCTTTTCTCTCTCATTACTTTAACTGGACAGTCCAAGTCCACCCCTTTAGTGTTGACATGTACTGTTTGTTTGTACATGTGTTTGCTCATACAAACGTTTCCAGGATGGCAGGCTTAGGCCTGGGTTAGTTTGATGTTGTGCCAAGTGGGCTACAGTGACGGGGCTCCCAAATCAAGTCCCACAAAAGGCTACTGGTCACTTCTGAAGCAGCTAGGTAGTTTACCAGCAGTGCCAATGTCGAATCTGTGGCTTGAGTCCTTGACCAGTTTGGTGTGGCTGTGCAGCAGCGCAGGAGCTCTTGTGACTGCTCTGCTGGTCTGCTGTGGTTGTGTTAGAAGACCCTCGCTAGTGTCCTCACCTCGGTGGCAGCGTCCAGTCTGCCTTTAACAGCAGCGTCTGGACCCGTAGTGTGCACATGTGAGAGTTAACGGCTGGACCCATAGTGTGCACACGTGAGAGTTAACGGCTGACCGTGTGGTCCTCAGGCTGCTGTGAGGCGGCTGCAGCAGGAGCTCAAAGACAAGGCCGTGAGCGCCGCGCAGGCCCAGCCGAGTACCGACAACAGCAAGATCATGAATGTGGACAGCGAGGATGTGGTGACGCGACTGCAGTGGGATCTGACCCAAACGCGGCAGAAACTGGCCCTGAGTGACGCAGCTCTCGAGGACAGCGCGCTCTCCATGAAACACCTGGAGGGGGACAAGCGGTGCTTGGAGAGAAGACTGAACTGGATGAGACAAAAGGTAGGTGTAGCTATTAAAAAACTGGACCAAGAGTCCAGGGCTTGAGTATGGAAACAGAGCAACTGGGTGATACTTTGGTTTCTGTGCACATACTTTTGCTGTGACATTGATGACTTGTGTCCTGGTTTCCTGTATCTCTCCATTCTTCATCATGGTTCTACTTCCGTGTCCTGGGCTCTCAGCTGCAGGAAACCGAGGAGCTGTACTTGCAGAGCAAGCGCTGCGTCCACAACCTGAGGTCCTCTCTGAAGCAGCGCGAGGTCCAGCAGACAGAGGGCCGCACAGGCAGGTATGTCACTCTGCTGTCACAGAAGCAGACGCCTCTGCAGCGGTGAGTCTCTGACCTGTCCCTCGAACCACTTTGTTACCTTTCACAATCCATGTGGATGCTTTGATCCTGCTGTATGACTCTGCAGTGTTGTCCTTTTCCTGCTCATGTGTGCTGTTCTTGTTTCTCATACATTTAGTCTCTGGTTCGATTCCACACTGTTCTTGTTGTTATATATGGATGCGATCCCCGTAAACAGAACAGATCTGCCTGTGTGTTCTGTCTTTGAGAGCAGGGTGAATATATTTGAAGCCACACGAAGCATCTCTCTCTCCTTCCCCACATTTAGTTTGTCCACGGATTTTCCTTTTTTCGTGAGTGCTTTGGGTGCTATTTTTCTTTACTGAGTTACAGAGAGCCACAACTGTTTCTCTCCCACATTACTGTCTGTAAAGGTGTATTTTGCTGCAGGCACAGAATCGGTTTTAGTCCACACCTTGACTGTAATTCCCCCCCCCCCTTCTCTCTCTCTCTCTCCCTCCAATGTCTGAACTGCTTCTCTGCCATTAGAGTCAGGCACCTCTCAAGACAGCTCCGAGCAGATTCAAGGCCCCGACGAGGGAGCTTTGGCGCAGGGGGTCCGAGACGTGGAGTGGGAGCTGAGCCGAGCCGCAGCGCCGCACAGAGATCTAAGCGGAAAAGCTCAGGCTATTTGGCAGGACCTTGGCGGCCAACGTAATGTGGTGAAGCCCAGTTCCTGTCAGTGTTAATGAGCTGTAGTGTCTGACTGACTGGACACTACAGCACATTAATACTGACTGACTGGACACTACAGCACATTAACACTGACTGACTGACTGACTGGACACTACAGCACATTAACACTGACTGACTGGACACTACAGCACATTAACACTGACTGACTGGACACTACAGTACATTAACACTGACTGACTGGACACTACAGTACATTAACACTGACTGACTGGACACTACAGCACATTAACACTGACTGACTGACTGGACACTACAGCACATTAACACTGACTGACTGACTGGACACTACAGCACATTAACACTGACTGACTGACTGACTGGACACTACAGCACATTAACACTGACTGACTGGACACTACAGTACATTAACACTGACTGACTGGACACTACAGCACATTAACACTGACTGACTGACTGGACACTACAGCACATTAACACTGACTGACTGGACACTACAGCACATTAACACTGACTTACTGACTGGACACTACAGTACATTAACACTGACTGACTGACTGGACACTACAGTACATTAACACTGACTGACTGGACACTACAGTACATTAACACTGACTGACTGGACACTACAGCACATTAACACTGACTGACTGGACACTACAGTACATTAACACTGACTGACTGACTGGACACTACAGCACATTAACACTGACTGACTGGACACTACAGCACATTAACACTGACTGACTGACTGGACACTACAGTACATTAACACTGACTGACTGGACACTACAGTACATTAACACTGACTGACTGGACACTACAGCACATTAACACTGACTGACTGGACACTACATTACATTAACACTGACTGACTGGACACTACAGCACATTAACACTGACTGACTGACTGGACACTACAGCACATTAACACTGACTGACTGGACACTACAGTACATTAACACTGACTGACTGGACACTACAGCACATTAACACTGACTGACTGACTGGACACTACAGTACATTAACACTGACTGACTGGACACTACAGTACATTAACACTGACTGACTGGACACTACAGCACATTAACACTGACTGACTGGACACTACAGCACATTAACACTGACTGAGTGGACACTACAGCACATTAACACTGACTGACTGGACACTACAGCACATTAACACTGACTGACTGGACACTACAGCACATTAACACTGACTGAGTGGACACTACAGCACATTAACACTGACTGACTGGACACTACAGCACATTAACACTGACTGACTGGACACTACAGTACATTAACACTGACTGACTGGACACTACAGCACATTAACACTGACTGACTGACTGGACACTACAGCACATTAACACTGACTGACTGACTGACTGGACACTACAGCACATTAACACTGACTGACTGGACACTACAGTACATTAACACTGACTGACTGGACACTACAGCACATTAACACTGACTGACTGACTGGACACTACAGCACATTAACACTGACTGACTGGACACTACAGCACATTAACACTGACTTACTGACTGGACACTACAGTACATTAACACTGACTGACTGACTGGACACTACAGTACATTAACACTGACTGACTGGACACTACAGTACATTAACACTGACTGACTGGACACTACAGCACATTAACACTGACTGACTGGACACTACAGTACATTAACACTGACTGACTGACTGGACACTACAGCACATTAACACTGACTGACTGGACACTACAGCACATTAACACTGACTGACTGACTGGACACTACAGTACATTAACACTGACTGACTGGACACTACAGTACATTAACACTGACTGACTGGACACTACAGCACATTAACACTGACTGACTGGACACTACATTACATTAACACTGACTGACTGGACACTACAGCACATTAACACTGACTGACTGACTGGACACTACAGCACATTAACACTGACTGACTGGACACTACAGTACATTAACACTGACTGACTGGACACTACAGCACATTAACACTGACTGACTGACTGGACACTACAGTACATTAACACTGACTGACTGGACACTACAGTACATTAACACTGACTGACTGGACACTACAGCACATTGACACTGACTGAGTGGACACTACAGCACATTAACACTGACTGACTGGACACTACAGCACATTAACACTGACTGACTGGACACTACAGCACATTAACACTGACTGAGTGGACACTACAGCACATTAACACTGACTGACTGGACACTACAGCACATTAACACTGACTGACTGGACACTACAGTACATTAACACTGACTGACTGGACACTACAGTACATTAACACTGACTGACTGGACACTACAGTTACCTGCACAGTGGGGGTCTGGTAAGCCCCACATACTGCAAGGAGAAGGAGAGATCATAAGATACGAGTCTCACAGACGGTGCCTGGAACTGCGCTGCCCGAAACAACACCACGATGCACAGCAGCACGTCAACACTCACTGTCTCTGTCCCTCCCTCCCTGCTCATCCGTCTGTGTGTGCGTCCGTCCGTCCCTCTCCATTAAAACATGAATACGTTCAAAATACTGCCGTTGCATTGTTTGTTGGTATGACACTGTTTCCCTCTGTACGAGTGTGTGTGTGAGAGAGCGGCAGAGTGAGTGTGTTTCATATGTAATAAAATGTCTGTGGGCTTTAGTTCATACTGTGCCGCTCGTGATTCATTAATCCTCAGCCGGGCCGCAGTGGCAATAGTTCAGCTGTTCCACTGATGGCACCCCTGTGCCGGGCCACTGACCTGTGCTGCGCCGTGATTGGCCTGCGTGCCCTTGGTCCCGCCCAGGCTCTTGTTGATCGACGCCAGGGCCTGTCTGGCCTTTTCCCACTCTGGGTTCTCATGGACTGGAGCATCAGAGAACTGCCTGAGAGACGGAGGGGAGAGGGGTTACTGGACTGGACACTACAGCACATTAACACTGTAGAGACGTTATTAATGTTTTATATAAACTGTATTATGTTTTATATTAGAAATAATAATAATATACAGACTGAGCAAAGTAGATTTGTGAAGCTAGCAACAGGCAGTTGTCCAGAGGATATGCTCTGGACATTCTCCTCTCCACTTTGACTTCTGTTCATTATGATAAGAGGAACACCGAAAAACAGATCAATAGCCCACAGATACCAGTTTGTTTGGGGTTTCTGGTTCTTCTCTCAAGGCTGAAGATGTTACATTACAGTGATTGATTATCTCATTGACCATTGTTAAAGAAATGTGAGATTGGGCAGTTTGTATGCCACAACAGGAAAGCACCTGCTTCCATGATGACCCCCCCTCCTCAGGAAGACCACCACAAACATTCAGAAACCTGATCTCAAGACAACACTTTGGGAAATCTGTCTGTGCCCCTGCCCACAGACCAACATGTCATGCATTGTATAAAAGGCTGTCCACTTGTGCTGTTCAATAAGTCTCCGCTGAGGTAGAGTGCTTCCATGTTGGGCCTCTTCCAGGCCTGGCATGTTAAATAAATACATTTATCATCTATGCATCTAGACTGGGTTCTACACAATGACTGACTGGACACTACAGCACATTAACACTGACTGACTGGACACTACAGTACATTAACACTGACTGACTGACTGGACACTACAGCACATTAACACTGACTGACTGGACACTACAGCACATTAACACTGACTGACTGGACACTACAGTACATTAACACTGACTGACTGGACACTACAGCACATTAACACTGACTGACTGGACACTACAGTACATTAACACTGACTGACTGACTGGACACTACAGCACATTAACACTGACTGACTGGACACTACAGCACATTAACACTGACTGACTGACTGGACACTACAGTACATTAACACTGACTGACTGGACACTACAGTACATTAACACTGACTGACTGGACACTACAGCACATTAACACTGACTGACTGGACACTACATTACATTAACACTGACTGACTGGACACTACAGCACATTAACACTGACTGACTGACTGGACACTACAGCACATTAACACTGACTGACTGGACACTACAGTACATTAACACTGACTGACTGGACACTACAGCACATTAACACTGACTGACTGACTGGACACTACAGTACATTAACACTGACTGACTGGACACTACAGTACATTAACACTGACTGACTGGACACTACAGCACATTAACACTGACTGACTGGACACTACAGCACATTAACACTGACTGAGTGGACACTACAGCACATTAACACTGACTGACTGGACACTACAGCACATTAACACTGACTGACTGGACACTACAGCACATTAACACTGACTGAGTGGACACTACAGCACATTAACACTGACTGACTGGACACTACAGCACATTAACACTGACTGACTGGACACTACAGTACATTAACACTGACTGACTGGACACTACAGCACATTAACACTGACTGACTGACTGGACACTACAGCACATTAACACTGACTGACTGACTGACTGGACACTACAGCACATTAACACTGACTGACTGGACACTACAGTACATTAACACTGACTGACTGGACACTACAGCACATTAACACTGACTGACTGACTGGACACTACAGCACATTAACACTGACTGACTGGACACTACAGCACATTAACACTGACTTACTGACTGGACACTACAGTACATTAACACTGACTGACTGACTGGACACTACAGTACATTAACACTGACTGACTGGACACTACAGTACATTAACACTGACTGACTGGACACTACAGCACATTAACACTGACTGACTGGACACTACAGTACATTAACACTGACTGACTGACTGGACACTACAGCACATTAACACTGACTGACTGGACACTACAGCACATTAACACTGACTGACTGACTGGACACTACAGTACATTAACACTGACTGACTGGACACTACAGTACATTAACACTGACTGACTGGACACTACAGCACATTAACACTGACTGACTGGACACTACATTACATTAACACTGACTGACTGGACACTACAGCACATTAACACTGACTGACTGACTGGACACTACAGCACATTAACACTGACTGACTGGACACTACAGTACATTAACACTGACTGACTGGACACTACAGCACATTAACACTGACTGACTGACTGGACACTACAGTACATTAACACTGACTGACTGGACACTACAGTACATTAACACTGACTGACTGGACACTACAGCACATTAACACTGACTGACTGGACACTACAGCACATTGACACTGACTGAGTGGACACTACAGCACATTAACACTGACTGACTGGACACTACAGCACATTAACACTGACTGACTGGACACTACAGCACATTAACACTGACTGAGTGGACACTACAGCACATTAACACTGACTGACTGGACACTACAGCACATTAACACTGACTGACTGGACACTACAGTACATTAACACTGACTGACTGGACACTACAGCACATTAACACTGACTGACTGGACACTACATTACATTAACACTGACTGACTGGACACTACAGCACATTAACACTGACTGACTGACTGGACACTACAGCACATTAACACTGACTGACTGGACACTACAGTACATTAACACTGACTGACTGGACACTACAGCACATTAACACTGACTGACTGACTGGACACTACAGTACATTAACACTGACTGACTGGACACTACAGTACATTAACACTGACTGACTGGACACTACAGCACATTAACACTGACTGACTGGACACTACAGCACATTGACACTGACTGAGTGGACACTACAGCACATTAACACTGACTGACTGGACACTACAGCACATTAACACTGACTGACTGGACACTACAGCACATTAACACTGACTGAGTGGACACTACAGCACATTAACACTGACTGACTGGACACTACAGCACATTAACACTGACTGACTGGACACTACAGTACATTAACACTGACTGACTGGACACTACAGTACATTAACACTGACTGACTGGACACTACAGTTACCTGCACAGTGGGGGTCTGGTAAGCCCCACATACTGCAAGGAGAAGGAGAGATCATAAGATACGAGTCTCACAGACGGTGCCTGGAACTGCGCTGCCCGAAACAACACCACGATGCACAGCAGCACGTCAACACTCACTGTCTCTGTCCCTCCCTCCCTGCTCATCCGTCTGTGTGTGCGTCCGTCCGTCCCTCTCCATTAAAACATGAATACGTTCAAAATACTGCCGTTGCATTGTTTGTTGGTATGACACTGTTTCCCTCTGTACGAGTGTGTGTGTGAGAGAGCGGCAGAGTGAGTGTGTTTCATATGTAATAAAATGTCTGTGGGCTTTAGTTCATACTGTGCCGCTCGTGATTCATTAATCCTCAGCCGGGCCGCAGTGGCAATAGTTCAGCTGTTCCACTGGTGGCACCCCTGTGCCGGGCCACTGACCTGTGCTGCGCCGTGATTGGCCTGCGTGCCCTTGGTCCCGCCCAGGCTCTTGTTGATCGACGCCAGGGCCTGTCTGGCCTTTTCCCACTCTGGGTTCTCATGGACTGGAGCATCAGAGAACTGCCTGAGAGACGGAGGGGAGAGGGGTTACTGGACTGGACACTACAGCACATTAACACTGTAGAGACGTTATTAATGTTTTATATAAACTGTATTATGTTTTATATTAGAAATAATAATAATATACAGACTGAGCAAAGTAGATTTGTGAAGCTAGCAACAGGCAGTTGTCCAGAGGATATGCTCTGGACATTCTCCTCTCCACTTTGACTTCTGTTCATTATGATAAGAGGAACACCGAAAAACAGATCAATAGCCCACAGATACCAGTTTGTTTGGGGTTTCTGGTTCTTCTCTCAAGGCTGAAGATGTTACATTACAGTGATTGATTATCTCATTGACCATTGTTAAAGAAATGTGAGATTGGGCAGTTTGTATGCCACAACAGGAAAGCACCTGCTTCCATGATGACCCCCCCTCCTCAGGAAGACCACCACAAACATTCAGAAACCTGATCTCAAGACAACACTTTGGGAAATCTGTCTGTGCCCCTGCCCACAGACCAACATGTCATGCATTGTATAAAAGGCTGTCCACTTGTGCTGTTCAATAAGTCTCCGCTGAGGTAGAGTGCTTCCATGTTGGGCCTCTTCCAGGCCTGGCATGTTAAATAAATACATTTATCATCTATGCATCTAGACTGGGTTCTACACAATGACTGACTGGACACTACAGCACATTAACACTGACTGACTGGACACTACAGTACATTAACACTGACTGACTGACTGGACACTACAGCACATTAACACTGACTGACTGGACACTACAGCACATTAACACTGACTGACTGGACACTACAGTACATTAACACTGACTGACTGACTGGACACTACAGCACATTAACACTGACTGACTGACTGGACACTACAGCACATTAACACTGACTGACTGGACACTACAGCACATTAACACTGACTGACTGGACACTACATTAACACTGACTGACTGACTGGACACTACAGCACATTAACACTGACTGACTGACTGGACACTACAGTACATTAACACTGACTGACTGCACATTAACACTGACTGACTGGACACTACAGCACATTAACACTGACTGACTGACTGGACACTACAGCACATTAACACTGACTGACTGGACACTACAGCACATTAACACTGACTGACTGACTGGACACTACAGTACATTAACACTGACTGACTGGACACTACAGCACATTAACACTGACTGGACACTACAGTACATTAACACTGACTGACTGACTGGACACTACAGCACATTAACAATGACTGACTGGACACTACAGCACATTAATACTGACTGACTGGACACTACAGCACATTAACACTGACTGACTGACTGGACACTACAGCACATTAACACTGACTGACTGACTGGACACTACAGCACATTAACACTGACTGACTGGACACTACAGCACATTAACACTGACTGACTGGACACTACATTACATTAACACTGACTGACTGGACACTACAGCACATTAACACTGACTGACTGGACACTATAGCACATTAACACTGACTGACTGACTGGACACTACATTACATTAACACTGACTGACTGGACACTACAGTACATTAACACTGACTGACTGACTGGACACTACAGCACATTAACAATGACTGACTGGACACTACAGCACATTAATACTGACTGACTGGACACTACAGCACATTAACACTGACTGACTGACTGGACACTACAGCACATTAACACTGACTGACTGACTGGACACTACAGCACATTAACACTGACTGACTGGACACTACAGCACATTAACACTGACTGACTGGACACTACATTACATTAACACTGACTGACTGGACACTACAGCACATTAACACTGACTGACTGGACACTATAGCACATTAACACTGACTGACTGACTGGACACTACATTACATTAACACTGACTGACTGGACACTACAGTACATTAACACTGACTGACTGACTGGACACTACAGCACATTAACACTGACTGACTGACTGGACACTACAGCACATTAACACTGACTGACTGACTGGACACTACATTACATTAACACTGACTGACTGGACACTACAGCACATTAACACTGACTGACTGCACATTAACACTGACTGACTGGACACTACAGCACATTAACACTGACTGACTGACTGGACACTACAGCACATTAACACTGACTGACTGGACACTACAGCACATTAACACTGACTGACTGACTGGACACTACAGTACATTAACACTGACTGACTGGACACTACAGCACATTAACACTGACTGGACACTACAGTACATTAACACTGACTGACTGACTGGACACTACAGCACATTAACACTGACTGACTGGACACTACAGCACATTAATACTGACTGACTGGACACTACAGCACATTAACACTGACTGACTGACTGGACACTACAGCACATTAACACTGACTGACTGACTGGACACTACAGCACATTAACACTGACTGACTGGACACTACAGCACATTAACACTGACTGACTGGACACTACAGCACATTAACACTGACTGACTGGACACTACAGCACATTAACACTGACTGGACACTACAGTACATTAACACTGACTGACTGACTGGACACTACAGCACATTAACACTGACTGACTGGACACTACAGCACATTAATACTGACTGACTGGACACTACAGCACATTAACACTGACTGACTGACTGGACACTACAGTACATTAACACTGACTGACTGGACACTACAGCACATTAACACTGACTGGACACTACAGTACATTAACACTGACTGACTGACTGGACACTACAGCACATTAACAATGACTGACTGGACACTACAGCACATTAATACTGACTGACTGGACACTACAGCACATTAACACTGACTGACTGACTGGACACTACAGCACATTAACACTGACTGACTGACTGGACACTACAGCACATTAACACTGACTGACTGGACACTACAGCACATTAACACTGACTGACTGGACACTACATTACATTAACACTGACTGACTGGACACTACAGCACATTAACACTGACTGACTGGACACTATAGCACATTAACACTGACTGACTGACTGGACACTACATTACATTAACACTGACTGACTGGACACTACAGTACATTAACACTGACTGACTGACTGGACACTACAGCACATTAACAATGACTGACTGGACACTACAGCACATTAATACTGACTGACTGGACACTACAGCACATTAACACTGACTGACTGACTGGACACTACAGCACATTAACACTGACTGACTGACTGGACACTACAGCACATTAACACTGACTGA
>NC_089850.1:62591324-62621324 GCF_036373705.1 Amia ocellicauda
TGTCCAGTCAGTCAGTCAGTGTTAATGTGCTGTAGTGTCCAGTCAGTCAGTGTTAATGTGCTGTAGTGTCCAGTCAGTCAGTCAGTGTTAATGTGCTGTAGTGTCCAGTCAGTCAGTCAGTGTTAATGTGCTGTAGTGTCCAGTCAGTCAGTCAGTGTTAATGTGCTGTAGTGTCCAGTCAGTCAGTGTTAATGTGCTGTAGTGTCCAGTCAGTCAGTCAGTGTTAATGTGCTGTAGTGTCCAGTCAGTCAGTCAGTGTTAATGTGCTGTAGTGTCCAGTCAGTCAGTGTTAATGTGCTGTAGTGTCCAGTCAGTCAGTCAGTGTTAATGTACTGTAGTGTCCAGTCAGTCAGTGTTAATGTACTGTAGTGTCCAGTCAGTCAGTCAGTGTTAATGTACTGTAGTGTCCAGTCAGTCAGTGTTAATGTGCTGTAGTGTCCAGTCAGTCAGTGTTAATGTGCTGTAGTGTCCAGTCAGTCAGTCAGTGTTAATGTGCTGTAGTGTCCAGTCAGTCAGTCAGTGTTAATGTGCTGTAGTGTCCAGTCAGTCAGTCAGGGTTAATGTGCTGTAGTGTCCAGTCAGTCAGTCAGTGTTAATGTACTGTAGTGTCCAGTCAGTCAGTCAGTGTTAATGTGCTGTAGTGTCCAGTCAGTCAGTGTTAATGTGCTGTAGTGTCCAGTCAGTCAGTCAGTGTTAATGTGCTGTAGTGTCCAGTCAGTCAGTCAGTGTTAATGTGCTGTAGTGTCCAGTCAGTCAGTCAGTGTTAATATACTGTAGTGTCCAGTCAGTCAGTGTTAATGTACTGTAGTGTCCAGTCAGTCAGTGTTAATGTGCTGTAGTGTCCAGTCAGTCAGTCAGTGTTAATGTACTGTAGTGTCCAGTCAGTCAGTGTTAATGTGCTGTAGTGTCCAGTCAGTCAGTCAGTGTTAATGTACTGTAGTGTCCAGTCAGTCAGTCAGTGTTAATGTACTGTAGTGTCCTGTCAGTCAGTGTTAATGTGCTGTAGTGTCCAGTCAGTCAGTGTTAATGTGCTGTAGTGTCCAGTCAGTCAGTCAGTGTTAATGTGCTGTAGTGTCCAGTCAGTCAGTCAGTCAGTGTTAATGTGCTGTAGTGTCCAGTCAGTCAGTCAGGGTTAATGTACTGTAGTGTCCAGTCAGTCAGTGTTAATGTGCTGTAGTGTCCAGTCAGTCAGTGTTAATGTACTGTAGTGTCCAGTCAGTCAGTGTTAATGTACTGTAGTGTCCAGTCAGTCAGTCAGTGTTAATGTGCTGTAGTGTCCAGTCAGTCAGTCAGTGTTAATGGTACTGTAGTGTCCAGTCAGTCAGTCAATGTTAATGTACTGTAGTGTCCAGTCAGTCAGTCAGTGTTAATGTACTGTAGTGTCCAGTCAGTCAGTGTTAATGTGCTGTAGTGTCCAGTCAGTGATAATGTACTGTAGTGTCCAGTCAGTCAGTCAGTGTTAATGTGCTGTAGTGTCCAGTCAGTCAGTCAGTGTTAATGTACTGTAGTGTCCAGTCAGTCAGTCAGTGTTAATGTGCTGTAGTGTCCAGTCAGTCAGTCAGTGTTAATGTGCTGTAGTGTCCAGTCAGTCAGTCAGTGTTAATGTACTGTAGTGTCCAGTCAGTCAGTGTTAATGTGCTGTAGTGTCCAGTCAGTGTTAATGTGCTGTAGTGTCCAGTCAGTCAGTCAGTGTTAATGTGCTGTAGTGTCCAGTTAGTCAGTGTTAATGTGCTGTAGTGTCCAGTCAGTCAGTCAGTGTTAATGTACTGTAGTGTCCAGTCAGTCAGTCAGTGTTAATGTGCTGTAGTGTCCAGTCTGTCAGTGTTAATGTACTGTAGTGTCCAGTCAGTCAGTCAGTGTTAATGTGCTGTAGTGTCCAGTCAGTCAGTCAGTGTTAATGTGCTGTAGTGTCCAGTCAGTCAGTGTTAATGTGCTGTAGTGTCCAGTCAGTGTTAATGTGCTGTAGTGTCCAGTCAGTCAGTCAGTGTTAATGTGCTGTAGTGTCCAGTCAGTCAGTGTTAATGTGCTGTAGTGTCCAGTCAGTCAGTCAGTGTTAATGTACTGTAGTGTCCAGTCAGTCAGTCAGTGTTAATGTGCTGTAGTGTCCAGTCTGTCAGTGTTAATGTACTGTAGTGTCCAGTCAGTCAGTCAGTGTTAATGTGCTGTAGTGTCCAGTCAGTCAGTCAGTGTTAATGTGCTGTAGTGTCCAGTCAGTCAGTGTTAATGTGCTGTAGTGTCCAGTCAGTGTTAATGTGCTGTAGTGTCCAGTCAGTCAGTCAGTGTTAATGTGCTGTAGTGTCCAGTCAGTCAGTGTTAATGTACTGTAGTGTCCAGTCAGTCAGTCAGTGTTAATGTGCTGTAGTGTCCAGTCAGTCAGTCAGTGTTAATGTGCTGTAGTGTCCAGTCAGTCAGTGTTAATGTACTGTAGTGTCCAGTCAGTGTTAATGTGCTGTAGTGTCCAGTCAGTCAGTGTTAATGTACTGTATTGTCCAGTCAGTCGACCAGTGTTAATGTCCAGTGTTACCTGTGGTCAGTCTCTGTGGTGTGCTGTACTCATTCTCAGTCCTCTTCTCCTCCTCTTTGCACATCAGTTCTATCCCTTTGTGCTTGTCCTCCTTCATTCCATCCATCTCTCTCTCCTTCTCATTCACAGTCTCCATCTCTGTTTCTCTCGCTCTCTCTGTCACTCACTCTATCACTGTATCTCTCTGTCTGTCTGTCTCTATCTCAGTCTGTTTCAGTGTTTCTTTCTCTCTCTTCTCTCTCCTGTTTGATTGCATGCATCAGCACACTTCCCTATATACTGTTCCCC
Source organism: Amia ocellicauda (assembly GCF_036373705.1). Classification (NCBI taxonomy): domain Eukaryota; kingdom Metazoa; phylum Chordata; class Actinopteri; order Amiiformes; family Amiidae; genus Amia; species Amia ocellicauda. Next base: position 62,594,137 of record NC_089850.1, read on the forward strand.
TCAGCCCGGTCTCTCTCTCCATCAGTCAGCATTATTGTCACTTTCTATATGAAGTCATTACAATTACTCCCAAAGTGCATAATTCTCAATCTCCTACCCAAGTCTTTAAATACTGTCTCATGGCAGGACCTACTTCAAATGCTAATTGCTCTTTATGTAAAATCCTCAATTAGTGGATTGTTTGGTGACAATTGCGGCTCATGACTGCAGTGAGATGGCAGGGACACTGAGACGATCAGCTCAGCAATGGGACTGTAGGGCCTTGTTACAGACGTGTGAGCAGACTGTGCGTCTGTGTGTGTGACAGTACTGCAGGATTGTGAGCAGTGTTCAGTGAATCCAGGGGAATCAATCACCAATCAATCAATTAACTACCACTGTCTGATGGCATTTCTATCTGTTGAAGAAGCTTCATAAGAAACATAAGAACATAAGAAAGTGTCCAATCGAGAGGAGGCCATTAATAACTAAGCAATCCAAGGATCCTATCCAGTCTGTTTTTGAATGTTTCCAAATCTGCGGAGTTTGTTCCAGATTGTAATCTTTGCAAGGTAATGTTTATGTGCTATAGTGCCCTTAAAAGGTAATGTTTATGTGCTTCTCAGGGCAGCCACACAGCGCTTCACAAGTTGAAAATAAACCAATAGACAAAATGAACCAACTAGCAACAATAACATCTGTTCTCTTTCCCAGCTGTGTTTCAGAGAAAGAGAAAATAGGAAGTGGGAGATACAGAGAGACATAAGACAATGATGTCATGGGTTCTTGGTTAATGTGTTGTAATATTGTGTTTGGGAAATCAAGATACATTTAATTAAAAAACATGCTGACAAAACATCAGGACAGCTGACGATGTGTGTGTGTGTGAGAGAGATGTGTGTATGTTTGAGAGTATGTCTGTAAGAATGTGTGTATGTGTTTATGTGTGTATGCGTGTGTGTGAGTGTGAGAGTGTGCAAGTGTGTGTGTTTTTCCATGTGTGAGAGTGGTGGTGTAAGTGTGTGTGAGTGTGTGTGTGAGTGTGTGTGTGTGTGTGTGTGTGTGTGTGTGTGCGTGTCATTGTGGAACAGTACTGTCTCAGTTTATAAATAACACTAGACAAAATATTTTTAGTTTTAGAAAAAAAACAGAACTGGTCAAGAGAAGACACAGACACAGAGAGACTTTTGTTAACCTCTTCATTTACACATTCTCATAAAAACAATCAATGCAAGAAAGTGCTCAGTGCAAAGCAGATCGGCTACCTCCCACACTACACACCTCGAATCACATTTACACTCCACCAGTCGAAATGTGTTTGCCTGTTTTATTGATTTTCAGAAGACGTTTGACTCAATTTGCCACAAAGGACTTTTAGCAGAATCTTCAGCAGTGGTGTAGCAGGTAAAATCTGTGACATCATTTAGTCGATCTACGCAGAAAATTAATGTCTGTATCAGCTCTGCACCAGCCATAGTTACCTGGGTCTGACTATCAGGGGGCCCTCAGGGGGCTTCAATATGGCAGTCAACGCACTGAGGTATAAAGCAGGCATGGACAGATGAATTTAAGTTTGAGGTGTTTGGATCACAAAGATGAACATTTGTGAGACGCAGACAAAATGAAAAGATGCTGGAAGAGTGCCTGACGCAATCTGTCAAGCATGGTGGAGGCAATGTGAGGGTCTGGGGGTGCTTTGGTGGTGGAAACTGGGACATTTCTACAGGGCAAAAGGGATCTGGAAGAATGAAGGCTATCACTCCATTTTGCAACGCCATGCCATACCCTGTGGATGGCGCTTGATTGGAGCCAATTTCCTCCTACAACAGGACAATGACCCGAAGCACAGCTCCAAACTGTGCAAGAACTATTTAGGGAAGAATCAGTCAGCTGGTATTCAATCTATAATGGAGTGGCCAGCACAGTCACTGGATCTCAACCCTATTGAGCTGTTGTGGGAGCAACTTGAGCGTATGGTATGTAAGAAGTGCCCATCAAGCCAATCCAACTTGTGGGAGGTGCTTCAGGAAGCTGAATTTGATTAATTCCACACTAACTGGATATCAACAAGTTCATTTATGGAGTGAATTCACTGTCAACATTAGAGAGTGCAGAAATACAATCTATGCTTGAAAATGTGATCTTTCTGCCATTGCGGATTAAATATTACACTCAATTCCACTCTGCAATGTTCGATCCTTTTGTCTGGCGATTCTCACCAACTTAAAAAAACAACAACAGGCATCTTAGATGATCAGTGGCACCTTTTTAATTTACCACCTCTTTTTTAATTTCACTTTGCCCTTTAAGGCCACCATAATGCATAACATCTATGTTGGTCGTACACAAGAAGCTGTGACGACAGTCATTGCTGGGGCTAATAACAGCTCTTTACATATTAGTGAAAAGTGAAGTGAAAAGTGAAAACTAAAGACTTAAGGTTTAGAAGATCAACTGACAGAGTCTCTCCACCAGTAATAGTTGTGAACATATTGAAAGCGGGAAGCATAACAATTATACTCGAATTTCAGTCCTTTAAACTGTTGGGAGTCTAATGACCTGTCCTGGGAAGACCAGATCAAGCACATACTTAAAAAAATCCAGCTGAGGGTCTACTACTTATGTGTTTATCATCATCCGTCCAGTCATGGAGAGTACCTCCCCAGTGTGGTTGGACTACCAAAGTGTCTCATCAGGGTCTGGGAAAACATGCAAGGACACTGCTGCCAAATCATCAACATTATGGCAAGCCGTTGTAATATTTAATCAATAATTGCTGATATCAAGAATACAATTGCTGATATCAGCAATTCATGGTACACCGTTGTGACATTTAATCCTTAACCGGATGTTAATTAGTATGTATTTTTGAAATCAAGAATACAATTGCTGATATCAAGAATTAACTGCCAATTGTTGATATCAACAATTGTATTTTTTATATCAGAAATTGTATTTTGGATTTCAGAAATTGAATTCTTGGTATCAAAAATGCATACTAATTAACATCCGGTTCTATTTTTTTTATATAAAAAAATGCATACTAATTAGCATCCGGATTCGGCTTCTTTCCGTGTTATAGTCACTCCTCTTCTTCAGAAAAGTCCCCCAGTAGATGTGAATAACTGAGCTCTCAGACTGGCCTCCTCTCAGTGTTAATGTCTGACACTGCCCTGTTCACTGTCAACCTCAGTGGTATTGCCAACAGTGTCCTGTTTATTTGTGTTTCTCCTTGATAGTTTGTAGAAAAAAGATACACACGCATATCTGAATACCTTAGAAGGTGCTGAGTGTCGAAAAAGATCATATCAAATAAAAAGAAAAGAATACCAGCACACTTACTTATACCTCCAAAAAATCATAAACGGGTCATTCCTGTTATCCGGTAACATTTTGGCCTCATAACTTTTGGAAATAAAATGATAGATTTTTCAAGTTTTTAGCATTATATCAGAATAGTGTTTAACTGTCAGGAAAAGATATTGGTCAAGCTCAGGCACTCAAATAATAATTATTATGGGTGGATTGTTCAGACATAGACTGTGAAGGTATTCCACCCTGTTAGGGACATATACATAGTTATCACAGAATGCTAATAATGTAAATGTTTAACAATGTTTAAGATTTTCTTAGATATTATGTGTCCCTTATTCCATCATATTATTTGTTATTCTTCAAATAATAACAAAACAATTATAGACGAGTAGAATGTGTCTTGTTTATTTAGAACCGGTACTTTTTTGCACCCATTTTCCCCCAAAATGGTAAATAATAACAGAATTATGCACAAAAAAATATGTGTGCTGTTAATCATCTCCATCTCATCAAATTAACACAAAACATGGAAAACATTTAACATTGTTATCATATTATTTAAAATATCAACATCAAACATCAAACAACATCAAACTCTGATCTCTTCCGAAACTGGAAAGCCGGCGGGAGGAAGCTACAGTCCAGACTTTGAAATGGTTCCTGCAGGACCCAACCAGCCCCCTGCATGAATATCTTACCCCAACTCAGGTCTCCCACAATCATGTAAGTCCAAGGCAATTCACTGCATGATGAGGCAACAAAGGCAGGGTTCGACTTATGAGGGGGCCAGGGGGGACTATGGTTAGGGTTAGGTTTAGGGTTATCCTCTAGAACAGTGGTTTCCAACCCTGGTCCTGAAGAGCCCCTATCCAGCAGGTTTTGGAGATCACCCTTCTATCACCAGTTTATAAACAACTGATATAATTTGAAAGTATTTCAATCAAAACAATTAAGCAGGATATTTGGTCAATTCAGTCATTTAGAAACCATTGGAGCATGAACCATTCATCTGAATCCGTTCAGCCCCTGGAGTCGAGAAATCCCTTGGTTGAGTAACTCCCATGTGTTCCCAGTATTAAGAAATTGGTGACTTATTAGATTAAGTGGAATGGACCTCTGCAGGACCAGGGTTGGAGACCACTGCTCTAGAACTTGACTCATTTTATCTGGTCTTTCTGGCCATTCACTTTTTTCTTTCACCAGAAAACTCAGTCCTTGTATCCAGTTTTCACTATTGATGCCTCGCTTCTGTCTACACAGGTCTATCAGTATAAGATTCACTGGTATAATGAATGCTAAGAGGGTCATTGATAGAGCAAACCATGAAGAGGATTCCTCATCTTGCGATTGGTTTACCTTTATGTGTTTATTGAACTTAAACATATCTGTTTCAGTAAACCACACTCTAAGAAGTAAAGGTTCTAATAAGAACCTTTTAGGGTCCCTGGGGTTGATACTGTGGAGGAACCCTGTGCTGGAAATAAGATTTGGAGTCGGCAAGTCTAATCAGATTGTATTACATGCATGGGAAAAAACAGCAGAACACAGCAACAGAAAGTATTCAACAAGTATAAAGCTATTTTTCCCAGTGCACGTAATACAATCTGATTACAATGGCCAACTCCAAATCTTATTTCCAGTAGGATTGATTGACTGGAGCGTCTGAGCCGACCTGCCCGGGTCTCCAGGGGAGGAAAACTGCGGTGTCTGAAAGATTAAGGGAAATTCTCTGCTCTCCAAACTGAGTTTAGAGTCCTGCTCCCCTTGATGATCCCGGACAGGCCTGCTCATTCAAAGAACCTTATCAGAAGAGACGTGGTGAGTCGGAAATTCTAGTTAGTGAAATATTTTGAGTGTTTATATGTAACTGTCAGGTTTTCTTAATCGTTTTTTGTGTACTAAAAGAAAAAACGTCTGCAGGTTTATATAGTTTAATCCCTAAAGAAACTATTGGGTGTGTGTGTGTGCGTGTGCATGTGTTTATGTTTGTCTAAGTGATATCATTTGTGTCTGATTGTTTTAATGCCGAGGCAGGTAATTGGGAATATCGTTGGAGTGTCTAAAAGAGAAATTTAGACGGTCGAAAAGAGAGGGTGAATTGAGATTTATTGCCAACTTGCAGATTTTTGGGGGGGACTTTAATTTTCTTGAATATTAATATTGCAATATTAATCATTGTATTTTCTCTTTCATTCTGTGACGGGAGACCCTCACATGGGTTGCATGGACATTCAATGTTCCCTATGAGGTTATTTTACAATTGAATGCTCTTACCTGGAAGGAAAATAGGGCCAGTAAAGATCCAGGGTCAGGACGTGTGTGTGTGTGTGTGTGTGTGTGTGTGTGTGTCCATTTAAATGACAAGGCAATTAATAATTATATCTAATGGGATCCCATGCATTTAATCTATTCATTGTTAATAACTTATATTTGTATGCCCAGGCAATGGCTAGCCTGCGACAACTGGTGGCAGCGGTGGGATGACCGGTGTGTACCTGTCTATGTTCGAGCAGATGGCAGAATTGGGTGGTTGGCAGAGACAGCACTGGGTAATTCGGTTGGTTAGTCTGCTCACCAGTAAAGCCAGGCAAGCGTACGTGGCAATAAGACAGAGACAACATACAGAGTTATGAACACGTAAAAGCCACGATTTTGGAAAAATATTAAATCAGTAAAGACACTTACCGCCGGAGATTTGACGCCCGCATGCGAACAAGTGAAACACCGAAGGAGCTGCACACCCGCCTGAAAGACCTCGTCCATACATGGATGGAGACGGTGCTGGATACGCTGGTCCTGGAGCAGTTTTTGGAGATCCTGCGGCCTGACATCAGAATATGGGTCTGGGAGAGGGATCCGAGGATGGCAGTCGAGATAGCCCAATTGACGGAGACGTACCTGGCAGCCCGGAGACCAGATCAATGGGAGGACAGAGGTCGTGAGGAACGCTCTGCTAGACCCGGTAGGTTTCGCGATGATTATGGTGTGCTGGCGAATACGGGTACAGTGAATCATACTAGTATCAGAAGTAACCCAGAGACTAGACGTAACCCTGAATATAGATCTGGTAATGGTGAAGATAGAAATGTAATCTGTTATTCTTGTGGGGAAAAAGTGCATGGCTAGAAAGAAAAATGTAAATCTGTGTTACGAACCTAGGACAGCTATTGCAGCTGAGAGAAGGCAGGTCCGGGAGCTCGTCTGTGAGGCAGAGGTGAATGAGAGACGAGTGCACGCGTTGATCAACACTGGGAGCACACAGACACTGATCCGAGCTAACCTATTGGAGGGCGTTGCTATCAATGGGCGATTTATACAACTAAAATGTGTACATGGGGAATGTAAAATGTATGCTACTACGGAGTTGTATTTGACAATTCGGGGCCAACAATTCTTAATGACTGTAGGAGTTGTTGAGAACTTGCCATATGAAGTTATCTAGGGACTGGATGTGCCGATACTTCACCAGCTACTTGATCCGAAGTCAGGCTAAGGAGAGCAGTTCAGGCTTTGATATTGAGCTGAGTAGCGAGCTTCCGTTTGCCGAGAGTGAAGTGGAGATGGAGTGGGAAGGTAAATCACGTCTTACTAGATGTGAGCGAAGAGCAAGGAAGGAACAAGGCTGGCGTGAGAGAGCAGAGGCGGAGCTTATGGGAGAGGAGCTGGTACCGGGAACGCTAAAGCAATTGCAGTCAAAAGATGGTAGTATAATGCCACTGTTTGACAAATTAGCACAGCAAGGGGGAAAATTCATCATTGAGAATGAGTTACTGTACCGAGTTGGGAAATTGGGGAATCAGCTGGTATTACCGAAAATATATAGAGGGAAGGTTTTAGAAGTGGGGCACTGTATTCCTATGTCTGGTCATTTAGGCAGGGAGAAAAATTTTGAACGAATCAGCAAATGTTTATTTTGGCCAGGAATGTATAATGAGGTGGCTGATTTTTGTCAACATTGCCCAGAGTGTCAATACACCGCTGTGGTACGCCATAAGGAATGTAGTCCGCTGTGTCCACTGCCGATCATTGATGTTCCATTTTCTCGGATCGCAATGGACATTGTGGGTCCATTAAACCCTAGCAGTACAGGTAATTGCTTTATTTTAGTATTCAGTGATTATGCCACTCGGTTCCCAGAGGCATTTCCACTCCGAACTATTAAGGCTAAGCAGGTAGCAAAAGCACTTGGTCAGCTGATTAGTAGAGTAGGGATTCCACAAGAAATCATTACCGATCAGGGCACTAATTTTATGTCTACTTTACTCAAACGTGTACAAGTTTCTGGGGATTATAGGTATTCGCAGTACACTATCTCACCCTGAAACTGATGGGTTAGTGGAGCGTTTTAACCAGACTCTGAAGTCAATGCTGCGTAAATCTGGCAGGGATTGGGATACGTGGCTGCCGTATCTTCTGTTTGCCTACAGGAAGGTACCGCAAGCGTCAACTGGATTCTCGCCATTTGAACTCCTATATGGCAGAGCTGTATTAGGACCCCTGGATGTGCTCAAAGAAACCTGGGAATAATGGAAAACAAGACAGAACAACCAATGTCGTCAGTTATGTACTCCAGATGCAGGACAAGCTATCCGAGTATACAACGCTGGTGCAACAGAACATGGCTGAAGCTCAGAAGGTGCAGAATATCTGGATGATGTGGTGATGATACAGCACTACCTGGGAAGACCATCTCAACCACCTTGAGACAGTGTTGGGGAAAATTCGGACAGCTGGCCTAACCATCAATGGGTCCAAGTGTGAACTGGCAAAACCAGAAGTTCAGTACCTGATCTACCGCATTGGGAATGGAGTCTTGTGACCTCAAGTGGACAAGGTAGAGGCCATTAGAAACTGTCCTCTGTTTCCTCTGACTGGTGGGCTGGTACCGTTGCTTCATCCTGGGGTTTGCGGATATTGCATTCCACTTAATGGAACTTACAAAGACACAAGTGCAGAAATCTATTCAGTGGACAGTCGACTGTGAGAAGGCTTTTCAGACCCTGAAGGAGCGGATGTGTACTGGCCCAGTGTTGATCAGCCCAGATTTCACAGTGACCTTTATTGTCCAGACTGATGCTTCAGAGAAGGGTGTTGGGGCCGTGCCCATGCTATTTATAAGCCGTAAATTACATCCTTGGGAAACGCGCTACTCTGCAGTAGAGAAATAATGCCTTGCAGTTAAATGGGCTCTGGAGATACTAAGGTATTACCTTTTAGGTCGACAGTTCGTTCTTGAAACTGACCACAAGGCCTTGAAATGGCTTTTTCAGATGCGGGACAGTAATCACCGTATTACACGGACATTCAATGTTCCCTATGAGGTTATTTTACAATTGAATGCTCTTACCTGGAAGGAAAATAGAGCCAGTAAAGATCCAGGGTCAGGACATGTATCTATGTATGTGTGTGTGTGTGTGTGTGTGTGTGTCCATTTAAATGACAAGGCAATTAACAATTATATCTAATGGGATCCCATGCATTTAATCTATTCATTGTTGCTAACTGTTATTAGTACTATTTCGCCAGTTACATCTAAACAGTCTGTTAATTGCTGCCTTCATTATGATAGACACATTTTGGTTTGGGTTAACAAGGTAATTGTAATGCCTATTGATTTAATCACCTGTGCACCATTTAAAAGGAGACCGAAGTGAGCCAGTCAGGAGTGGCCATCTGAAAACTGAGCTAAATGGATGCGCTTCACCTTCAGGAGCGCGTCTTTAAACTCTTTTTTGTTTGTGTTTTTTTGTGTGTATTTTTGACTTTGTGTCCTGCACTTGATAGACCTGGATTACAGTCAAGTTTGACTGAGCTGTTTAGTTTAGAAAACCCTTGTCACTGTAAATAAAACTGCACTTCTTATTTCACCGCAACTCTGAGTCTCCTGATAATTTGTATGCCCAGGCAACGGCCAGCCTGTGACACATTCATTTCATTTCATAAATGCAAGTTTAAAAGTAAATTAGTTGTAAAAGCAAGACCTTCGTGAAACATCTGTGCTGATAACCAGTACTGCTGATAAGCAGGGAGTCAGGTTGTCAAGTTGAGGCCTGCATTTATTCCCTACCTTCTGTGTTATTTTCAAGGCCAGGTTGACTTGGGAGAAAATATATATATAAAAAGAGGGGGGCAGGGGGGGAAGTTTGCAGAACAGAGATACAGAGCTAATATTTATGATATGGAACAACTAATGCAAATTAAGAAATGAGAAACCAAAGCTAGCTAGCTTAAAACAGTCTTTAGAAAAATAAAATACAATCTAGTCTAAGCCAAAAGCCCCAAAGACAAATAAAAAAGAAGTCTTCAGTATTAGTGAAAGCCCTCAAGATACTGTGGGAAATTAATAGATAAATAATAATAAACAAGGTTAGTTTGAGACACTGCAGGTCAACAAATCATGCCCAACAAAACTAGTATCTGAATTTACTTTGGATATAAATTAGTATGTGTTTATATGTATGTTTGTAAGTGTAAAGTTTGCGCAAGGTAAATGTATTTTGTATGTATTTGTTTGTATTGCGTGGTACAGAATAAGATTAAGAGTCATAAATAATGAATAATAATAGAATTATAGTGTTATTTTATACAGAATGCTATTTAAAAAGAATCAAATAGGTCTTACAAATAAAAAAATCAATGTATGTATAAATGGTTATAATACAAATCGATCAATATAACTTGAATTTAGTTCTAGTAAGAAATTAAGGAAGGGAGAAAGAACAGCTGTTAGGATGCAGAGTGATGTTAACCAAAGTTCAAGAAGGTCTGAGAAAGTTCACAAGGGTCTGAGAGTTAATAAGGCTTGAGAAGTTGGAAAAGGAGTTTGTTTTAAAAACTCACAAGGCTCTGAAGGTAATTGAAAGAGAATACGAAGGAAAATAAGGAATTTACTTGGTGTAAATTAATGCAATGTTTTATAAATAATTAATTGTTATGAAACTGTCTGGCAGTTATCAGGTTCAGAAAGTATCAAGCAGACAGGAGAGATAAGAAACCCCCCCGAATAGGAGGAGGGGGTGGGTGGCAGGGGCAGTAACAGTGTCTGTGAGCTCAGCTCCCCCCGCTCGCCTGCCAGACAAGCAGCCTGAGAGAGAGAGAGAGAGAGAGAGAGAGAGAGAGAGAGATGGTATCTTATGAATATATCTGATATACACATTGTGAATTGTATCCGGATGAAACTGATATTTGACCCTTATGACTCCTTGCTCCCTTTCCCGTAGCCCTTGACTGTAACCCCACATCTTGACAGCACTTAGCTTTCACCGTCCAGGATGTAGGACCTCACTTACTGTACCTGCTTGTTTAAATTGTAAATTGGAATTTGTAAAATGTATTTTGAATTGCTATGTTTAGTTTATTTGAATTTGTAATGAATGATGCCTTTTACTTAACTGTATTTTTTCACTTTGTTTTACACTTATGTTGTAAGTCACCCTGGATAAGGGCGTCTGCCAAGAAATAAAAATAATAATAATGACTCGGGCAGGATAAAACCAATCTGGGATGCGCTGTGAAAAGCTCCAGGAAATTGCAACTGGCCACTGCACCTTCTATAAGAGAGCTCAAATATCTTCTAAGGCAAGGTTGCCCCACAGGCACTCCTTCCCTGGCTTGCCTGTGTGGCGCATGTTGGCCACATGGGCAAGGGGGGGAGATGTGGGGAGGGGATGTGTGAAGCAGTCTTTTAAATTGGTGTGCCCCAGGTTTCATAGCAACAGTTCACACCACCTGCAAATTTCCCCCTTGGTGTGCTTTTGTTCATATGCAAATAGATTGTGTTCAAATGTCTAAATCTTGTGGTTATGTATTAATGGAAATGTTTTCTAAAATGGGTTGAAGTCTATCCCTGTATGAAGACTGATGCAGTACAGTAGCAAAATAGAGGTGCTATAGAATAAACTGGCTAAAATGTGCAAACAGGGATCAAATGTCCAGATGCCCTTCCTATAGTCCTAATGACAATGAGGCCATCCGCAAATCGAAAAAAAAGAAAAGAAAAGAAGCTCTTTCGCCACGTGAGATTATTATGGGGTGACTTATGAGACTCTCTGTCACTCCTCCATTGTCTGTAAGGAAGATGCTACAGTATGTTTTTTTTTTTTTTTTGATTGGGACTAACACATGCATTCGAAGCTGTCCATTCACAGGTAAAAGCTGCCCAGACTGAACCAGCCCAGCAGGACTGTCACCCATTTCAGCCAGGTGGCCATGTGTACATCAAAGCACACAAGAGAAAGTCCTCCCTGCAGCCCAGGCAGACAGGGCCCTACCAGGTGCTTGGTGTCCATTAATATCTAAGTGATGCAAGGATCCTATCCAGTCTATTTTTAAATGTTCCCAAACTTTCAGCTTCTACCACATCGCTGGGGAGTTTGTTCAGATTGTGACGCCTCTCTGTGTGAAGAAGTGTCTCCTGTTTTCTGTCTTGAATGCCTTGAAGCCCAATTTCCATTTGTGTCCCGGGTGCGTGTGTCCCTGCTGATCTGGAAAAGCTCCTCTGGGTTGATGTGGTCGATGCCTTTCATGATTTTGAAGACTTGGATAAGTTATTTAGATGACCAATCAGACACTGCTTGTAAAATGTCAAACCCCCTTGAAGGTATGTCCCAAAATTGGAATAAAAGCTTTGTACTTTCTTTAACTCTTTGGAAAAATAGCATTATACTTGTTGAATACTTTCTGTTGCTGTGTTCTGCTGTTTTCTTCTCTGACTCTCTGACCAATGTGTTACTGAGGTTAGGTTCATGAGGCAGCTGCTCATTCAACAACGTTCCCCGGATCTTCTTTTTCTTTGGGTGGTAAACTCCATGGTAAGGAATATACCACACTCTTCAGTCTGATCGTTTCAACTGTGTAAGAAATGTGATGTGTATGAATCCACAGGACCACAGTGAATCAACAAGATGTTTATTATCTAATAGTAATAGAATAATACAGAGAAACAGATGACAGAGATATGGAGGATCCCTGGACTCAGCGAAGGTTCTGAGCCCCGAGCAAAATAAGTGTGGTTATTTAAAGGTCAAGACCTCGAAGGCAAACAAAGGAAAATTCTATGTATGTGATAATTAGGAAGAATCAATGAATATGAATTAAATATGAATTATAATGCAAAGCTAACAGATTATATTGGCTACTGAATAATAAACAATATAGCTAATGAGTAGATTTGTCAAACCATCAGGTACATTTCCACTTCCTCACTGCTGTAACCTTGTGGACAACTCTCAGAAACAACAGGAAGGTTTGTTTTCAATGTTTACCTCATTCTCTGGAAGTGTCAAGGCAGGGAAATCAGATGTTTTGAGAACTGAGTGTCTCTGTCTGCTACAGAATCAAGACAGACAGAAAGGCAGATGCACACAGGCCCCGTACGAGCAAAAAGGAATTAATTTGGATAAGTCCAATATAGTTGCTGATCAATACTAAACGTTTTTACAACTGTTCTCTGGGGCCTTTCACAGCGTAACCTTTTGCTATGATTTCCTTCATGAAACCTTTGTAATCCTCATGAAAGTCTGGGTTCCTGCTGAGCCTTCTCTTGAGACTGAGGGCGCACTGCTCTGCAATGCAGCGGTTGTTCGGCATCTTTGTTGTCTCACTTCTCAATGGCAAACCAATGCAATAGTGCTCATCAACAAGTTCTGCTGACTTTGTCACATATCACATTAACTGATCTTCTTGTGACATCTCTGGTTTCTCGTCAATGCTGCATTCTGAGAAGTCTGTGCTGTTTGTCTGGATTAATTTGCCATCATCCCTGGAATTACTTCTTGCGCCATTGTTTAGCTACGAATTGTATATCTTGCACCTGTTTTTTAGGAAGAGCAGTGACTGTTTGTTAGTGAATTCAGCAAGTAACTTAGCGCATTCGATACGCCCTGGGAGGGAGGGCCATCCTGACAGCCTTGTGTCATTCAACGCAACTCAGGTGTGCACTGTCTTCATTAGTTAAAGGTGTCCTATTTAACCACCCCCCACCCCACTGTGCCAGCAGTCAGCGCCAGCAGTCAGCGCCAGCAGCCTTCAGTGCCCCCCTTCCGAAGAGCCCCACTTACAAAGGGCAGGGACTCTAGCTGCGGGGACTCCAGCGAGGAGAAGACTGCGAGGTGACGCTGCACAGCAACAACAGGCAACCATGACGATCTCTCCGATTCCTGTCCTGCTCTCTCCTTCCTCTCGGCGTGCACCTGCGTGCCATTGTTTCCCTAATCCCTCCAACCTCTTCTCTCTGCCTCTCCCCCCTCCTCCTCCCTCCCCATTACTCCACTCTCTGGGGGCCTGTGGAACTGCCACTCAGCTTCCAACAAGGCCGACTTTATCTCCGCCTTCGCCTCCCACCAGTCTCTGGATTTCCTCACTCTCACTGAGACATGGATCTTGCCAGACAACTCTACCACCCCTGCTGCCTTATCCTCTCTGTTCGTCTTGTCCCACTCCCCTCATCTTACCGGGCGGGGAGGAGGAACACGGCTTCTGCTCTCCCCTTCTCTCCTCTTCTCTGTTCCCCCCTCTCTCTCCTCTATCTCAACCCACAGCTTTGAATTCCATGCAGTGGAAATCACCTCTCCCTCTCACCTCTTCCTTCAAGTTCTTTACCGTCCACCTGGTCCACTCACCTCCTTCCTGGATGAACTCGACTTTCTTCTCTCCTCTCTCCCCTCACTGTCCTCACCTACCATCCTCCTGGGAGACTTCAAAATCCACCTCTCCAACCCTTCCCACTGTGCCAGATTTCTTCCTCTCCTTCACTCCTTCAACTTCTCTCTCTCCCCGTCTCCCCTACTCACAGGGCTGGCCGCCAGCTAGACCTCATCTTCTCTAGCTACACCCATGGACATCTCGGACCACCACTTCATCTCCTTATCCCTTTCCCTCCCCTCCCTCCCCACTCCCTCTGTCACCTTCCGCCGTAATCTCCGCTCTGTCTCCCCCTCCACCCTTGCCTCCACTGCCCTCACTCTCTTACCTTCCATTGACTGTTTTTCCCATCTATCTGTCAACTGTGCTACCTCCTCTTTGTTCTCCTCCCTCACCTCCTCCCTTGACTCTCTCTGTCCTCTCACGTCTCATCCATCTGTCCCTCCCCTCCTCAGCCTTGGCTCTCTGCTGTTCTCCGCGCAACCCGAACTAGTCTGCGTGCTGCCGAACAGAAGTGGAAAAGGACCAAACTCCCATCTGCCCTCAAAGTCTACCGCTCTCTACTGTCCACATTCTCGTCCAATCTCACCTCAGCCAAGGAGTCTTACTTCCAATCTCTCTTCGAATCCACTGTCAACAACCCCCGCAAACTCTTCTCCACCTTCTCCTCCCTCCTTGCCCCCCCTCCCCCTCCTCCTCCCCATCTCTCACTGCTGCTGATTTTGCCTCCTTCTTCTCCTCCAAGATTGCAGACATCCGCAGGCTCTTCAATACTCCACCCTCATCTCCCATCACACCGAAACCTCCCACCGACCAAGCTTCCTTTTCTTCATTCTCACCTCTCTCAGATGCTGAAGTTTCTGCTCTCCTCCTACGTCACAAACCCACAACATGCGACCTGGACCCTCTCCCTTCTCGTCTCTTCCAAGTAACCGCTCCTGATCTACTCCCCTTCATCTCCTCCCTCCTCAACTCCTCCCTCCTCTCTGGCTGTTTCCCCTCTGCATTTAAACAAGCTGCTGTCATCCCACTGCTCAAGAAACCAACCCTTGATGCCACCTCTCCTCAGAACTACCGCCCTGTCTCCCTACTTCCTTTCTTCTCCAAGACTCTCGAACAGGCGGTCCACCGTCAGCTCTCGGACTTTCTGTCCCAACACTCACTCCTTGATTCTCTGCAATCCGGCTTCCGCACAGCTCACTCCACTGAGACGGCTCTCCTGGCTGTCACTGACTCCCTCAGCCGTGCTTGGGCGGCCTCCCTCTCCTCAGTCCTCATCCTCCTTGACCTCTCTGCAGCATTTGACACCGTTGATCACTCCATCCTCATCTCCTGCCTCGCTGACCTTGGGATCTCTGGGACTGCTCTCACCTGGTTCTCCTCCTACCTCAGTGACTGGTCTTACCAAGTGACATGGCGAGGCTCCTCATCCACCCCCCAACCTCTCCTCACAGGCGTTCCCCAAGGCTCTGTCCTGGGCCCGCTCCTGTTCTCTCTCTACACTCGCTCCCTCGGCCCCCTCATCGCTTCCCATGGTTTCTCCTACCACTTCTACGCTGATGATGCCCAGATCTTCCTGTCTTTTCCCTCTTCTGACCCTCTCATCCCCTTTCGCATCTCTTCCTGCTTGTCTGCTATTTCTGCCTGGATGCACTCGCACCACCTCAAGCTCAACCTCTCCAAATCGGATCTCCTCTTTTTCCCCCACTCTTCCTCACCTTCTTCTGACCTCCCCATCTCGATCCCCTTGGAATCCACCACACTCTCTCCTTCTTCTTCCGCAAAAAATCTAGTAGTCACCCTCGATCCTGCGCTCTCCTACACCCAGCACATCACCACACTGACACGCACCTGCAGATTCTTCCTGAGCAACATACGCCGGATCCGTCCCTTCCTCACCGACTACTCGACTCAGCTACTCGTCCGGTCACTGGTCCTCTCCCGCCTGGACTACTGCAACTCCCTCCTGGCCGGCCTGCCTGCATCTACTACCCGCCGCTCCAGCTCATCCAGAACTCTGCGACTCGTCTGGTGTCTCTCTGCCCCGATTCACACGCTACTCCACTGCTCCGCTCCCTCCACTGGCTCCCGATAGCAGCACGCATTCAGTTCAAGACACTGACCCTCACCTACCGCTGTCTCGACCACACTGCACCAAGCTACCTTCAGACACTCGTCTCTCCATACATCCCCTCCAGACCACTGCGCTCCTCCAGTGCCAGAAGACTAACTCTGCCTCCTCTGCACTCTCCCTCCTCCAGAGCCGCTCCTTCTCATCCCTGAACCCTAAGTGGTGGAACGACCTGCCCACCGAAGTCAAAACAGCAGAGTCCTTGACCTCTGGCGCTTACTGAAGACGCATCTTTTCCGACAGTACTTGTAATATTAGTCCTCTATCCCTGCTAGATAGCACTTCACATTTTTATTATGCTTCTCGCGTTCTTGATTGTTTTCCTCCTTGCTCTCTTTCCCGTAGCCCTTGTCTGTGACCCTACACTTAGCTTTCACCGTCCAGGATGTAGGAAGTCACTTACTGTACTTGTGTAAATTGTAAATTGGAATTTGTAAAATGTATTATTCTGAATTGCTGTTTTAGCTAAATTGAATTTGTAATGATTGATGCCTTGTACTTCATTGTATTTTTGCACTTATGTTGTAAGTCACCCTGGATAAGGGCGTCTGCCAAGAAATAAAAATAATAATATTATTGTCGTCTCAAAGCTCCATTAACTACCCAGCTGAAGGCGGTCTTGACTGCGTATGGTCTGTCGCTGTTCATCACCTGCCACGATTCCAAAGCTTTCTGTGCGTTGGTTGTATAAAAAGGCTGTCTTCAGCTCCTATATGTAGGATGCATACTAGTTTTATTTAAACCCATCTCTCGATATCCTTCTGCTGTGGTGTGTTTTCTTTCTTCACCGGAATGTCAGTGTGTGTGAAGACCTTTGGTAGTTCACCTTAGTTTCTCTCTTCAAATCCACACACTTCCAGGTCTGGCAGGATGTAGCTGTGTGGTGGCTTCTCCTGGCCCATTGTTTGAAGAAGTATTTCAATCTTCCTGCCCCTGTCACATTAATGCTTCAGCAGAAGACGTTGCCGAACTCCCTGGATCCATGAAGGCATATGTCTCCAGGGTCTTATTGCTTCTCCTGGACTTGATCTTCACTGGTACAATGGTGAGAATACATTCACAAGGTCTCGCGGCTCTCCACTTGGTGTACTGTTCCGAGTATTACAACTTGTCTCGGCTGCTCTCCGTTTTGCTGTCAATGATGTTCTCGAATTCTCTGATGAAAGATTTGTATGCAAGTGAGTCACCTTTGAACACAGGCATCTCTTTTTTAGGGAGATGAGACACATCTTGCTGCTTTACAAGCATTTCTGTAATCTCATTCTGGCTCTGCATAACTTGAAAGATCTCTCTCATATCCTCCAAGCCTCTGGTGATCATCACTGTACATCCTAGCTGTACAAAAAGCACAAGCAACTTGAGCGGTATCATTATGGATATCTATATGAAGTTTGGCATGTGTAGGGTAAGAATTGTATAAGTAGTAGCAGTTCGTAGGAACGAAAGAAAAATAATTGAGTATTTCGTAAGCAAACCTGTCATCATTGTGAACTAAAGACAGAATAACATGTATTGATTAGTTACATTACCAGAACGATAGATAGAATAAGCTTTTTTAAGAGAGACCGATCCCTTCACAGTGTAATTCAGTGTGTTTCAGGCAAAGTAAACAATATATTAATAGAAATACAGATGGATAGAATAAGCATTTTTCTCTCAAACTCTTACAGCAAAAAATACACTGGAAGAACAAATAGAAGTGAGAGAGACCGATCCATTCGCAGTGTAATTCAGCACTATAGGCTATACACCGAGACAAAAGCAAAATAAAATAAAAATATAAAAACAAATAAAACAAAGTAAGACAGCTTCTTATTTCTGGTTCAACATTTTGCATATTTGCAGAGTTTACTCTGAACGCCGTTTTTCTGCATCCCAGGGAGATACACGGATAAAAACGTGGCAATAAAAGCTTATTTTATCGATCTGTTTTTCCAGTAATGTAATCATTTTTTATTATTTTGTCTGTATTTTGTTTGAGCAACTCGATGCAGGAACGCAGTTAATTTTGTTTTGCTGGGGTTCAAGGAGCACCGTATTACAGGAGCTGTAGTGAATATATCACCTGGATCAGCATCACCATCATCATCATCATCATCTTTATTCTTTTCTTCATCTGTACCTTTGCGTTCTCTTACAATGCATTATCCAGTTTGCTGAATGCAAGTCTTGATGGAAGCTGACTTAGGGTTAAACTAGTTCAACTGATAAGCATCTCTCTCATCTTCAGGTAAGTGAGCTAACACTTGTCCATTAAGGTCATTAAACTCTCTGTGTAACTCAGTAAAATCGTGTAGAATTAACTCGCCAATCTTTCACAAATTATAGCTCATGGGAGCTTATTGACAACCCCACCCAAAAAATACCTGGTATAACTCAAACCCCAAAAAGGACACATAAATGCAGACGCAGACAGACACACACACTCACAGACGCATGAGACGGTGTCTAATCAAGAGGAGCCCATTCGCCCCATCGTGCTCGTTTGGTGTCCATTAATAACTTAGTGATCCAAGGATCCTATCCAGTCTTACTTTAAATGTTAACATGTTCCATGTTGTATCAGTAGGTTTCAGATTTGAACAGGCATTTGTAGTTTAAATGCATGTGTTATTAAATGTGTACTTTTCAATTCCAATCCAATGTAGTATAGATTTGAGTTTTTCAATATTTTGTCACTTGAAGTGTGTATTTCAATGTCAGTGATATAATATTAATTTATTGATTGCATGCATCAATTTTGAAAGGTGCCATTGTATTTTTCACTTAATTCTAGCAATATATGTGAAGTTTGCATTGAGTCATTCAAGATGCAGAATGCAATTCCCAAGTTTGACCACATGATGGAGGTAGAGGTCTACATAAGGAATGTCATGATGTGGCTGACGTGAAGCTGTCATTTTGTTTGGTGTACAGTGTCCTGTCAACTTGGCTTCATCAGCTAGTTTAATCACTGACAATTTAAGTTCATTAAGCTATAGTTCTGAAGATATTTGCTGTCATAAGTGACATAATGTAACAGAATTTGGTGAGTTTTTGAATTTTGCTGATAGGTTATTCTGGGGTCAAAGTTCATGCTTTTATAAATACGCGTATTTTGCATATGTGCACAGTCATTTGCTTGTGGCTGCCATGTTGCTGAACACAGTCACTTGTCTCTTGCAGATGTGATAGAATGCAGTGTCTATGTAATACATGCAAAGTTTCAGGGCATTGGGCTTTAGGGTTCCAGAGTACTAGCTGTTGTCATTTTTGCACATGGACACATGTTAAATCCAACATTGGGGCTTAACCGTGTACCTCACAATCTTAATTATCAGGTTTTATGTTCAATGCACAGACATAAACTTAGGTGCTGAGTTTCATCTGTGTACTGCATTCCAGTGTCCAGGAAATGTGTAACTTGTCTGAAGCGACACGTACATTTTCTTTCATTGGCCCACAGCACCCATGTTTTTTACTGGGGCAACTTGCCTTTAACAACCTTGGTAGTACTCTATAGTACTGTCATGCATACCAATTTGTATCACAGTGGGTATAAGTGTCTTGGAGTAGAAGGCACCAAAGCTTGAATCAGAAAACGCAGCCTGGCGGACACAGCGTGAGACCGAGCAACTTCTGATGAACAAGCGTAACAGTAGGGCATAAGGTATGCATGTGTATGAAGTGGCATATGGATGTGTCTGTTGGTTTTGGAGAAGATTTTTGTAGCATTTCACAATTTCGACACTCATCGCAATGGCGGTGGCACCATTTTCCGACACGTGTAGTTTTCACTGCATTTGTAGATATAAGATGTGTCTACAACACTTGCAAGTTCGTGAGTTTTCATGCATGTATGAGCGTTTTAGGGGCATTAGAAGTTTTGGCGGAAGGAAAAAAATAAATAATAATAAAAAAAATAATAATAATAATAATAATAATAATAATAATAATAATAATTAAAATCCTAACAAAAACAATAATAGTAATAATAAGAGACTCAGAGATGCGATGAAAAATATGAACACTGCTTTATTGTTTGTATACTGCATTATAACTGCGCATGTCTCCACACTGCTGCAACAATAACTTAACACAATCAATCATAAAAAAACATGGCATTTTTAGAACATTTGCAATACACATTGAAATAAATATATACATATAATTAATAATACCCAATAATAATAATAATAATAATAATAATAATAATAATAATAATAATAATAATAATAATAATAATAATTTGCAGTTGAATATTGTGTAGCTAGAGAGAGAGAGTGAGAAAGGGTTAATACAGCACATTAACACTGACTGGACACTACAGTGCATTAACACTGACTGACTGGACACTACAGTGCATTAACACTGACTGACTGACTGGACACTACAGCACATTAACACTGACTGACTGACTGGACACTACAGCACATTAACACTGATTGAACACTATAGCTAATTAACACTAACTGACTGACTGGAAACTACAGTCCATTAACGCTGACTGACTGGACACTATAGTACATTAACACTGACGGACTGGACACAACAACACGATAGCACATGTCCCTCAGTCCACTCAGCTGCAGTGTGTCCAGCTGTCTGTCTGGGGCTGAATCGGTGTCTGGACAGACAGACACACTGCTGACAGGATCGCACTGAGACACGAGCAGAGAGCTGCACTGGACAGCACTGCCCCCCCGAGCGGAGCGGAGCTGTAGTGCAAGGCTTGCTATTGTACTGTACTGTACTGTGCCATTGTGCATTGAGTTATATTGTATTATACTGTACTAGGTGCTGTTATATTGTACTGTATTGTACTGCATCGGTGTCATTAGACCCGGGCTTCCGGGGCTGAAGCCCCGGGTCTCTTATTAATTGCCCCGGGTCTTTTGATCCAATTCTGATTATTTCCCATAACGGCATTCCTGCGCGATTATATTATACTGATGTGTGAAAACATAATACGAAATCACTGTCAGCACCCCCACCGCTCATAACGGGGAGATCACTGTCAGCCCGGGGTGACTGGGATCAAGCCCGGTTAAAACCTGAAGTCTAGCGATGCCCCTGTTGTACTGTGCTGTTGTGTATTCAACTATTATTGTATTATACTGTATAGGAGAACAGGTTATAGTACAGTGCAGTATAGTGTAGTAAAGTACAGTACCGTGCAGTATAGAAAAGCAAAGCGCCGTGCCATATAGTATGGTGCAGCACAGCATATTTCAGTACAGGTCTGTATAGCAGGTCTGTATAGCAGAGCTACACACTGTTACATGGTCTAGTATTGTGCTCGATGTAGTGAAGTCTAGCGTAGTATACAACAGCACAGGGCAGCTTACCGCAGTATAGAAGAGGTAAGCAAATGATCACATGGTATCGTAGAGGACAGTGGGGTAGTACATAAGAGTACTGTACAGTATAGTACAGCACATTACACTTTACCACGCTAAACTTCACTGTGCTACACTGCACTTTACCACACTAAACTACACACTGCACATTAATAATATATATATATATATATATATATATATATATATATATATATATATATATTCATATATATATATACACACACTTGGCAAAATATTGTACATAATTGCATGAGAAAGGTTAATACAGTCTATTGTGGATAAAGAGAATAACACTGTAAAGACACACTGGCTACAGTACTGAGAGAGCACTTAATAAACTCTATTTTACTATGGACAGACCTATGAATGTGTCGTGCGTCCGTTACTCCTCTCTGTGCCACACTCTCTCTCTCTCTCTCTCTCTCCCTCATCTCCCCCTCCATCACCCTCTCCCTCTCTCTCCCCTTCTCGGACCCTCCCTTCCTCGCTCCCGCCACATAAATCTATATTGTATATCAAAATATAAGTATAAAATATTGTCTATCTATACTATCTCTGTGATAGAGGTTATTCAGATATATTCTATAGGTTATTATATATATATACTGTGGATACCTGGATCACAAATATCACAAATTACAATCTTAACTGACTAAAGTGACTAAAGTAATTCATTTTCCCAATGTATCAATTTATGTTCATATAGTTACTATTCTATTCCCAATTCTGACTAGTCTATTCATTAGAAGATAATAGGATAATATTATAAACCTTATAATAATAATAATAATAATAATAATAATAATAATAATAATAATAATAATAATAATAATAATAATAGTATTGCATATAAGTGGGCTTTAACTGTAACAAATGAAAAATGAGACTGACATACAAGCTTCTAAAAAAGCTCCATCACTATTTTAAAACACTGTTAAAAGGACTGGTATTTTTAGAGAGAATACAAAACTCCACATCAATAACACAAGGATGTGTCTATTGGAAGCCACGCCCCTTCTTGAAAGTAAGCCCCACCTCCAGCCCACCGCAGAGTCCTGTCAAAATCTTCCGATCCCTGGTAACCAAAGACCCCGCCCCCTTGATCTAAACCACACTCACTTGGTCGAAGACTCCCTCATGGCTGCACAGTCGAGCTCCATTCCGGTCTTTGGCGTAACCCCCACCAACCCCCCACACTAAGCCACTGCTGTGAGTCAAAGCAGCACCCGATTTGCATAAGCCCGCCCCCACACCCCTGAGACCACACCCACACACTATTTCCAGTAACACAGGTTGACAAAAACACAGAAACGCCGCCTCTTTGGCATCGACCAATAACATTGCACTGCGTCCCCTTCCCCACCCCCCCACCCCCATCACGGGGTAACACAAACCCCCACCCCATCTTATTTGGTCCTGCTCCACCCTCCCTCTCCCTCGCTCCCCCCTCTACAAATTAGAACTGGGCCCATTGGACACTTCCTGGGGGGCGGGGTCAGAGGGCGCCGAGACCTGTGCGGGGGGAGCGGAGTCAGGGCCGGGGGAGACGGGGGGCTCAGTGAACTCCACCATGGGCACCTTCTCGGTGGTGGGGCTGGTGGGCGGCTGGGAGTCCCCTCCCTCAGGGGACTGCGAGGTGCCTGCGAAGCCCCGGGCGATGTCCTCGAAGGTCCGGCCCCGGGTCTCCGGGACACGGAAGAAGGTGAAGAGGAAGAAGAAGAGGAGGAAGGCAGCGAAGATGATGAAGACATAGGATTTGATCGCTTCCTGAGAGAGAGAGAGAGAGAGAGAGACAGAGACAGAGACAGAGACAGAGAGAGGGGGTTAATACTGATTGTCAGGTGTGTATATAGAGAGATTTATTATAGACAGCTGTATTCAGAGAGAGAGAGACAGGTACCGCCAGGTAGGGGAAGGTGATTCCCACGATGAAGTTGGCCGTCCAGTTGCAGCAGCCCGAGAGGGCCATGGCGGCAGGGCGCGGGCCCTGGCTGAAGAGCTCAGCCACGATGAACCAGGGGATGGGCCCGGGCCCGATCTCGAAGAACGCCACGAACGCAAACACAGCCAAGATACTGAGGTACGACAGGGCCTTAGTGCTCTGAGAGAGAGAGAGAGAGAGAGAGAGGGGTTCATACTGACACTGCCTGGAGTCTAGACTGCATTGAGACGACACAGAGAGAGAGAGGGTTCATACTGACACACTGACAGACTCACCTCAGGGGTTACAGTCGGCAAAATGGTGGTCTGATGTGAGAGAGAGAGAGAGAGAGGGTTAAGTGATACAGACACTGGATACTATACTACATTGAGACAGAATACAGAGAGAGAGAAGGGTTAATACAGACAGACTGATACTCACCACATTTGGTAAAATGGAGCTCTGATGTGAGAGAGAGAGAGAGAGTTAATACAGACATAGACTCTGCTTGGATACTAAACTCCATTGAGACAGCACAGAGAGAGGGGTTCATACAGAGACTGATATACTCACCATTGTAGAGTTTGCCACTGTAGGAGAGTTTAAATCCTGGAGTAAAAGAGAGATACAGAGAGAAAGAGCTCCTGACATCAGTTTTTTCAACAACAAAATGCTCTAAATTGTTGAAAACAAACACATACTGGATTACTACAACACCCGCAACCCCTCCCAACATGAAATCAAAGAAAAGAGAAGATTAAATATTTTAAACCCTGCACAGCGGTAGTTTAAATACAATTTTGGATACTCGAAAGTGAATGCAATCCAACTCCTATGTTTGCACTTGGGCATATAGTGTATTCACATGAATGGTGGGATGGAAGCAAAAGCTTCAGTTTTCAGTTTGCAAACTAAATTCTAAGACCGATTGCCATTTTAGGTTAATGCACTACAACTCCCATATTCATAATTTTGTATTTTTTTATTATTAGGGAAAGGGGTAAAAATCACAAAAGTTCAATCCATTTTAACACACTGCAGTTTATGTGAACCCACCAATTGGCTGAGAAAGATGGTCATGAGAACAGCACTGACAGCCATCCCAGCCAATCCCACGAGATGCAGCGTCCGCCGTCCCGCCCGCTCAACCAGGAAGAGCTGAGAGATGCAGAGAGAGAGAGAATGAGTCTTTCCGCGTGTTCAGTCACTGTGTTGTGTGTCACTGTCTTCAATATGATCAGCGTGTGGGTGTGTTCAGTCAGTGTTTTCACTGTGATCAGTGTTTAGTGTGTCAGTGAGTTCAGTGTGTGAGTGTGATTAGTGTATCAGTGTGTCCATTGTGTTCAATATGTTATGTGTGTGGGTGTGTTCAATGTGATTAGTGTGTCCAGTGTGTCACTGTCACTCACAGACACCACAGTGAACACTGTGTTGATGACTCCGGCCCCAATGGTGGCATAGATGGGCTGTGTCACCCCAGCCTTCTGGAAGATCCCAGTGGAGTAGTAGAACACCTGGGGGGAGAGAGATATGGTAATTCATATCTAAACACAGTCTGTGTGACTGTCTGTCCTTGTGTTTGTCAGTCTGCAGAGCAGAGCCACACTACCCAGCATGCACCTCTGCCCCAACTCACAGCGTTGATGCCGGACAGCTGCTGGGAGAGCTGAAGCATGAGGGCGACAATGAGGGGCTGCCTGTAGGTCCGGGCGGTGACCAGCTCCCCCAGAGTGACCCGCGGCACCTGGGCCATCCGGGCAGCCTCCTCTCGCATCTCCTCCAGGTCCGCAGACACCTCATCTGTACCTCGCAAACGCACCAGCACTGAAGGAGAGAGAGCGGTGACACTGACTGAACACTACAGCACATTAACACTGACTGACTGAACACTACAGCACATTAACACTGACTGACTGGACACTACAGCACATTAACACTGACTGACTGACTGGACACTACAGTATATTAACACTGACTGACTGACTGGACACTACAGTACATTAACACTGACTGACTGACTGGACACTACAGCACATTAACACTGACTGACTGGACACTACAGTATATTAACACTGACTGACTGACTGGACACTACAGTACATTAACACTGACTGACTGACTGGACACTACAGCACATTAACACTGACTGACTGGACACTACAGCACATTAACACTGACTGACTGACTGGACACTACAGCACATTAACACTGACTGACTGACTGGACACTACAGCACATTAACACTGACTGACTGGACACTACAGTATATTAACACTGACTGACTGACTGGACACTACAGTACATTAACACTGACTGACTGACTGGACACTACAGCTCATTAAGACTGACCGGTCCTGGCCTCATCCTCCTTGTTCTTGTTGATGAGGAGGTATCGGGGGCTCTCGGGGCAGAAGGGCAGGCAGGCGCACTGCAGCAGCGCTGGGGCAATTGTGAGGGCCAGGAGGAGGGGCCAGAGAGAGAACGAACCCAGAAGAGCTTCCAGCCCCAGCACCTGTGAGAGAGAGAGGGTTAGTGCAGTACAATGACTGACACACAATAACACACTAACTGAGTGACCGACTGACACACAATAGCACACTCACCTGCGCTATCAGAATGCCAATCACCACGCCCAGCTGGTGCAGCGTCCCGAAGGCCCCCCTCAGGGAGGTAGGGGACACCTCCCCCACGTACATGGGGGTGAGGCCTGTGCAGAGCCCACAGAAGAGCCCAATACACAGGCGCCCTAAGATCAGCATCTCGTAGGAGTGGGCCACCGTGCACAGCCCCATCAGCACCCCCCCAACCAGCGCCAGCACGTTCACCAGCAGCATGGAGTTGCGCCTGCAGAGGGACAGAGACTCTGTTTACCATGAGCTTGCAGTGATGGGGGGAGGGCATTGTGGGTAATGTAGTCCTAATCTAAGGTCACACTACACGATTTGTAGCCCGATGTGGCCCTCCTGACAAATCTGCACTGATCGTGATGACAAGCCGGTCAAAAGTCTTAGAACAACCCCAATTTTCCAGTTTTAAAGCACAGTTTTTATGTACAGTTTCCTACACCATCAAAAGGCACTAGGAAACTGGAGCCAAAGCAGAATCAGAAGACACGTTTTCTGAGAGTCAACCGCTTGCGTGATTGGCAGCTCAAAGGACAGCAGCTTAAGACTGGAAGGTCTTAAGGACCGATTAATCAAAATTTGAAATCTTCGGTTCATCACGCAGGGTTTTTGTACGCCATCGAGAAGGCAAAAGGATGGTTCCTCAGTGTGTGACAACAACTATCAAACATGGAGAACTGATGGTCTGGGGCTCTTTTGCTGTATCCAGAGCTGGTGACTTGCACAGAGTGAGCGGCACCCTGAACCAAAACGGCTACCACAGCATTGTGCAGCGCAATGCAATACCCTCTGGTATACGCCTAGTTGGTTAGGGGTTCATCCTACAGCAAGATAATGACCCAAAACATGGGATGAACTGGACAGAAGGGAGAAAGAAAAAGCAGCCTACAAGTGCAACACATTTTTGGGAACTTCTGCAACAGTGTTGGGAAGAACTTTAGAAAGAGTACATTGAGACATTAAACTGCATATATTTCAATAAAAACTGGAAAAATTGAGGTGTTCTAAAACTTTTGACCGGTAGTGTAGCCTGTTGCTCACCTCCAGCTCTCACACAGAGTGACAGGCTATTGCCCTCAGCCATGTCTTCACACACATCCTCTTTTCTCTCAGCTTTTTGGGTTTGTCACATAGACTTTCACAACACAAAATACATAAACGCAGTCATTAAGACACAGAGAGAGAGAGACAGAGACACAGAGTGAGAGAGACAGAGTGAGACAGACAGGAATACT
>NC_089850.1:62628824-62701324 GCF_036373705.1 Amia ocellicauda
TTCTCTCTCCTCCTATTCCTCTCTTTTCTGTCTCTCTCTCTCTCTCTCTCTCTCTCTCTCTCTCTCTCTCTCTCTCTCTCTGACTCTCACTTCTTCCATGTCTCTCTCAAATTCAAATTCAAACAAGATGTATTGCCAGGACATGCTTACACAGGTATTGCCATAGCAATTACAGATACAGTAAAAAAGAAAATATATACACTAAAGCATCTCTAACCCCCCTCTTTCTTCTCTCTCTATTCTCTCACGTACATAAAGGTCATATAGATTTACCTTGTCTCTCAGTGAGGGCAGAAGTAATTTCAGAGTGGAAAGGTCATGCTAGGGTTCAAAGGTCGTGTGACAATAATGCGACACTGAATGAAATATTAATTGATTATCAATCCCATAACTAAAATCAATGCATTTGATTGAATGAGGAAATTGAGGGTTCAGAGTTCACCACAGTATTACTCCTCTTTCACTCCGATTTTTCATGGTCAAAGGTTATGTAGACTTCACAGGTCATAGAGACGTTCAAAGGTCAAACAGGGTGTAATAATAATCACAATAAAAGGTGAGAGAAATAGAAGGAAAGAGACAGAATGAAAGAGAGAGAATGATGGGAGAGAAAGAGAGAGGAGTGCAAAGTGGGGGAACTACAGCTCAGTGGTAAACTACTACTATTACTACTGCTACTACTACTACTACTACTACTACTAATAATAATAATAATAATAATAATAATAATAATAATTATTATTATTATTATTATTATTATTATTATTATTATTATTATTACTGCAGAGAGGTGGACATTTCTCTAATTAGCATCAGTGTTGATTATGCCCCCAGTCATTAATATCTGCAATTAGCACTAATTGGAAGACAAATTAAAATTATTATTGCTGCTACTGATAGGGATTACAGCAAAGATTTAGAAAGAGGGATGAGAGAGAGAGAGAGAGAGAGAGAGAGAGAGAGAGAGAGAGAGAGAGGGAGGGAGGGAGGGACACTGCTGACACTACTTCAACTGCTATTGCTGCTTCTGTTGCTACTGCTACTACTGCTAGAGACGTCTAATAATACTAAACCCCCACAATACTACTGCTGCTCCTGCTATTAATCATCATCATCCTCAGCATCATTCTCACTCACACAGACACAAGAGATACACAGAGAGATGGAGAGAGGGCGTTTACCCATATACACTCCCTCCATCACTCTCTCTCTGTCCGTCTCTGCGTCTCTCCATTCCTCCTTACCTGTCCTCCTTCCATCCTCCCGGCAGATCCTCTTCCGCGTCACGATGGGAGATCCTTGCGCTAGAATCCCAATTCCCAATCAAACGCCCTCCCAAAATACTAATAATAATAATAATAATAATAATAATAATCAGGCCCTAGTAAGAATAATTACAAAAAATACTCTAAATAAATGAATAAATAAAACGATAAAAACAACAAATATTAGTAATCGGTTTGGGTGGAATTCGTCAGTGAAACCCCCCCAAAAAATGGATGATTTCTTCACGTCGTGTTTGCATTCAAAACCGAGGTCAGCCAGCACTGCAGCCCCTCTCCCAGCACTGCAGCCCCTCTCCCAGCACTGCAGCCCCTCTCCCAGCACTGCAGCCCCTCTCCCAGCACTGCAGCCCCTCTCCCAGCACTGCAGCCCCTCTCCCAGCACTGCAGCCCCTCTCCCAGCACTGCAGCCCCTCTCCAGCACTGCAGCCCCTCTCCCAGCACTGCAGCCCCTCTCCCAGCACTGCAGCCCCTCTCCCAGCACTGCAGCCCCTCTCCAGCACTGCAGCCCCTCTCCCAGCACTGCAGCCCCTCTCCAGCACTGCAGCCCCTCTCCCAGCACTGCAGCCCCTCTCCAGCACTGCAGCCCCTCTCCCAGCACTGCAGCCCCTCTCCCAGCACTGCAGCCCCTCTCCAGCACTGCAGCCCTGCTCTGTATACGCGCACACAAGGGCAGCACCTCCGCTTAAGGTTACGACTATTTCGGATGACTATTATGAGTCACGCAACTGCAAAGCAAGCAGTATCCGCCCTGTGTCTCCTTATCCTATTTCCTGCAAAATATCCCGTTATTAATGTTATTATTAATAATGATAGTAATGATATGAATGCTTTTTACTACTCGACAAGAGTCGGCCCTAGTCGATGTGCTTAATACAGGAAACACAGTTGTGCTTTAAAGGCTATTTTAAATCTGTATTAACGCATTTAACCTATCCTTAGAAATGATGCAACATCAAACACGAAGAACGCTCGCTCTGAGCATGAACTCATCAGTGCTCTGTCAATGTATGAATAGTGCTCAATGAATCTCTCTCTCTCTCTATCTCTCTCTCTCTATCCACGTAAGGCTCATCAAATGCTTCGGATTAAATCGCCCGTTTCCAAAAGCTATACACGTACACGTATCCCCAATGAACCGCGCTCCAGTCCGCAGCTGAGGTCGGCGGCGCCGCGTCTCTGATGCTCCTGACCAGTGCAATCAAACAGCATCGCCAACCTGCGGCTTATATACCAGGCTGCTACAAGCCCAGGCGCACGTTGCACATCACAACACAGCCACCCTCCTCCTCCTGCTCTCTACCCCCCACCCCTCTCTCTCTCTCTCTCTCTCTCATCCTTCCACTCTTCACTGCTCTCTGGCTGTGTATGGGCATTTAAAGTGTACTGTGTGAAGTGCACTGTACATTCCATTCTAGAACAAATATGTTTCTAATGTATGAGTAGCACACTGATATTGCTGTGTTAAATATACAGCAGCTGTCTTATATGTGCATGTGGAAAAAAAAAACTCCGCGCCGATTCTCGGGACATTACGGTCGTTTCCGTGACATTTCTCGCCATTAACGGAGCACTCGCTTTTGACGTCATACAGTGTTGACATCACGCTACTGCACGTGGTAGTCCCCCCCCCACCCCCGCCTCTTTCTGTCCTTCTCCATCTCTCTAACTGCAACGCCCCTCTCTCCATCTCTCTACCACCTTTAACCAATCTCTGTTTCAATCCCTCTCTCCATCTCTCTACCACCTTTAACCAATCTCTGTTTCAATCCCTCTCTCCATGTCTCTAACACTTTCCTCTTCCCCTCCATCTCCCCTCTCTCTCTGTGTATCTGTCTAATCCACACAACAGATGTTCAATAATATTTACAATAATAATGACACATTACCTGTTTAACCAGAGCTGTTCTTTCATTTTTGTGTGGGCTCTGACCCAAAGAACACTTTCTTCCCCTCCCTCTGTGCTGTAGTGTCCAGTCAGTCAGTGTTAATGTGCTGTAGTGTCCAGTCAGTCAGTGTTAATGTCCTGTAGTGTCCAGTCAGTCAGTGTTAATGTACTGTAGTGTCCAGTCAGTCAGTCAGTGTTAATGTGCTTTAGTGTCCAGTCAGTCAGTGTTAATGTGCTGTAGTGTCCAGTCAGTCAGTGTTAATGTACTGTAGTGTCCAGTCAGTCAGTGTTAATGTGCTGTAGTGTCCAGTCAGTCAGTCAGTGTTAATGTGCTGTAGTGTCCAGTCAGTCAGTGTTAATGTACTGTAGTGTCCAGTCAGTCAGTCAGTCAGTGTTAATGTGCTGTAGTGTCCAGTCAGTCAGTGTTAATGTACTGTAGTGTCCAGTCAGTCAGTCAGTGTTAATGTACTGTAGTGTCCAGTCAGTCAGTCAGTGTTAATGTGCTGTAGTGTCCAGTCAGTCAGTGTTAATGTGCTGTAGTGTCCAGTCAGTCAGTCAGTGTTAATGTACTGTAGTGTCCAGTCAGTCAGTGTTAATGTGCTGTAGTGTCCAGTCAGTCAGTCAGTGTTAATGTACTGTAGTGTCCAGTCAGTCAGTGTTAATGTGCTGTAGTGTCCAGTCAGTCAGTTTGTGTATATAGTGCATTAACCTCTCTCTGTCTCTCTTTCTCTCCCTCCCACATTCACATCCCCACCCTCACCCCAACTGTTGCGATCGCCCCCCCAATTAGTCCCAATTAACCAATTAGAATACTTGAAACTCTTCCCAAATGTGCTTTCATTCAAATTGCACAAGGACTCCTTCTCTTCTTCCCTCCATCCCCCTGTTTCTGTATTTATCTTGAGTAATATTATAAAGCTTACAACTTTTTCAAATACATGATGCACTAAATTGTTTTCCTTACAAAATCTCTATTCCTCTCTCCCTTCCTCACTCTCTATCTCTCTCTCCCCTCTCCCTCTCTCTGTGGCCTGTAGCCATTAGTTACTATTAAACAGGACAGCAGCACTGAGGGAGAGAGAGAGAGGAGCGGGGGGGCTGACAGTAGACACTGACTGACTGGGCACTAACAGAGAGAGAGGGAGAGGAAGATTGAAAGAGAGAGAGAGAGAGAGAGAGCGAGGAAGCGAGGGAGAGCGGGATGTGTGCGGTAGTTCACGTACAGAAAAGAGTGCCACTCACACACACACACCCTCATGCGAACACAAATGCACATAGGCACACACACACAAGTATTGTAATAGGTGTCTGTGTAACTGTAAAGACTGTGATGAGTATTATTATCATCACTCACTCTATACACACACACACACATTGCCTCTCGATACACTGTGACCCTGTGCAGGGGTGCTGGTGTCTGGGGCATACGGGTGCCCAGCTGGGTGTCAGAGCTGAGCTTAACAGGGGCTGGAGGTAAACCGTGTGCGCTATTACTATCATTCATAGCAGTTGTCACAATATATCACATTATTTTTACACACAATCACACAATCATACAGCTGGAGCGATCTCAGTACAGCGCCTGACTTAAGGGTCCCCCCCACCCCCAGGCTTCAACCCACGACCCTCCACTCAGGGGTCCAGAGTCCTGACCGCAACTGTACAGCACTGCCTGCGTGTGCCCGCGTGTGCCAGTGTGTGTGTGTGTGTGTGTGTGTGTGTGTATACAGTCAGGCAGTGTGTCAATCAGCGTGTGTGTGTCAGTGTGTGTGTGAAGGTCAGTGTGTGTTTGTGTGTGTCTGTGTATTTGTGTGTGTCTGTGTGTGTATACAGTCAGTGTGTGTGTCAGTAATTTCATAATGTCTGCTATTCTGTGGAAACAGGAAGTGAACAGTTGAGAAAGAGGAAGTGAGAGAGAGGGAGCAGGAGTGGGAGTGAAGGAGGCAGCGGGAGAAATCGATGCACACTAACCTGGAAGACAAGAACAGGCCAGCGCCTCGATCCTATACCTCTCTACATCTCTCAATCTCTCCTCGCCTTGACCACCGGGTGGTACCCACACCCCCCAGCCCTGCATGGCCATGTGACCCCAGCTTTGGCCAATCACAGCTTTCCAGTGCATCACAGTACATCAGTGCATCGCAGAGAGAGAGAGAGAGAGAGAGAGAGAGAGAGAGTGTACACATAATTAATGGCAGGACAAGAGGGGACCCTTGGGGCCGGTCTAGTGACTGATCTGGACCTGTGCTCTATCGATGTATTCACTGTGACGCCACAAACCCCCGTCCAACCTCAGGCAAATCACTACAGAACAGCAGCACAAAGACCGGCCCTGCAAGCTGGACACCCACACCGCACACACAGGGGGCCTCCCAGCAGCACAGAGGAACTCAATACTGCAGTCAGATCTTTTTCACGCTTTCCATAACACACAGCACCACTCACACGTGACAGGTCTACATCTGGCAGTTACATATAAATGAAATACCTTGGAAAAGCAGTGTTAGGTGCCTTACGTATCTGTGTACATGTACTGGCGTGTACTCTGTATTCTGCTGTTCTAAAAAGGAACCAAAAGAAACACAATCCCAAAGAAAAATGTAGTTCCATGATTTTTATCAAATGAAGACAATGATGGAATCAGGAACATAATCACACACACAACCCAGACTTACACCCACAATATTGTGAAACCCTCAAATGGTACATACACACACTCACACAGCAAACAGACAAACACATCCCCCCAGACATTGAAGAATCAATCAATCAATCAATCAATAAATCAATCAATCAAAACCAGTTCTGAGAAATGTGGAATAACTCAACAAAGCAAGAAGAATTGACAATACAAAATGGAACAATTTGGACTCTATAAACCGTCTGTCAGAATTGAAGTAAAAAACAATAGGCAGCGTGTGAGTGAGACATGGGGTCCAGTCAGTTAACAGGATGACAGAAAATGGGATGAACAGCCAATAGGAATCCTGCATGCTGTACTGAACAATAGGACAAGGACAACAGAAACCCCAGACCAGGCTGCTGGGCAGGATCAGGACCCACTGTCACCACAGACAGAGCAGAGCATTGGCCTCTGGACACATGTGAGGAGCAGTGACCCAGGCCCAGAGTCTCTTCACTGTCAGAGACATGGAGCAGAGACAGATCTGGCCAAGTACCAGCTCAGTGACCACAGCCTGGCCAGAGAGACTTGTCAACACAGGCAGAGACAGGCGAGGTGGACATAGAGAGGACCAGTGCTGTGGTCACTGAGAGAGTGATATATATGTGTGTGTGGGTGTGGGTGTGGGTGTGTGTGTATGTATATGTACACACAGTGGATTGCATAAGTATTCACCCCTAATGACCTGTTAGTCTTACAGTTAGGAAGTAAAAAGGAAATGGTTGCTGTCACTGATCTACTCAACGTATGAACTCATTGGAGGGAGGGAGGGAGGATATGAACCAACACAACAATTCATAGAATCAGACTCACGAAGAAAAGTGAAGAAGAAACTCGACTATATCTTTCTCCATCTCTTCCTCTCTCAGCATCATAGCGGTGAAATGTAACCACACTGAGGCGCTGATTGGCTGCTGCTCTGGCTTCCTGTGATTTCTGCCATCACAGCGCCTGTACAGCAGAGAGAGAGAGAGAGAGAGAGAGAGAAGGAATATATATATATATATATTTGTGATGTACAAAATGATGCTTAGGCATTTTTAAATATTTTTTTCAATACTTCAATGCTCAAGCTGAAGACAGTGAGACTAGTTTTCAGCAATAGTGTATCTGTTGATTGCATAAATATTCAGACCCGTCAACTCAGTATTTGGCTAGAATACTTATACAATCATGACTTTTCCATTTTTATTTTATATTAATTATCAATGTACTTATTTCTTCTAGTTTTGGTTGTGTTTATAACATGAATTCCTAGTTCAAAGTGTCATTGAATAGTTGTTACCGACTGTGTAAACAAAGGGTCTGAATACTTTTGAAGGGACTGTACGTGCAATTCGTCAGACACAAAATTATATGAATATATGTGTGTCTAATCCTGACGAGTGTGATTTATAATACAGTTTTTGACAATTGCTTACACACGATTTCTGAAACTATGGCTCCTTTTCTCTAAACTCTACGCATAAAACCCCAAAACACACACACAGCATGCAAAACGTCACACATCTCTTGCAAAAGCAAACACTTCATTCAATACTATTTTAACTCTTCTCAAAATTGTGTTTTTGCACCAAAATTCTACACACAACCCATCAAATGATTAGCTCTTATACACGCAAAATACACACGGATGTGACAAATGTAAAACACTACTATCTTGTGTCTTTTGCACATTCAGTGTGCAGTGGAGTGCACGGTAGTTTGTCATAGCATTCACACATACATGTATGTGCACAAATATATACAGTATGTATGCATATTCAGTATATATTTACACTATAAACAGAAATGCAAACGGGAAAACATCTTTCTCAAAACATATTTTCATCCAGACTTCGGGATGAACAGTAACAGACAAAACAAATACAGTAGAAGATAAACAAATAGGCTTGTTACTATAAAGAACAAATAAATTAGGGTGCATCCTGTCTCTTATTTGGCTCTGGCCACAGAACCTGATCAACATCACAAGCGATGTTCTCTCTGGCTAAACAGCGGGGGAAGTAGTGTCTGGAGTGGTGTATCCAGCCCTGGCATGCCCCCTCGTCTATGTCACCACAGGCCTCCTCCATCGCCTGGAGAAGGGGTATGCGCTGGTGGGGTTGGCGATCGTATACCTTCCAACGCCACGCCGAAAATAACTCTTCTGTTGGGTTTAGAAATGGAGAATATGGTGGCAGGTTGAGCATCGAAATTTGCGGATGGTCAATTACAGTTTTTTACGATTGCTTACACACTAAAATTAAAAATAACACACAGTTAGTGAAACCTGATACTCAAGGAGCAAAACCTCAGCCCAGATCTGCACAACTATAAGCATATTCTCAGACTCACATTTTTTGTAAAACACTACACACATTTCTCTACATTAGACACAGCAATCTAACATGATGTCACTTCTTTGCCATTTCAAGGCACTGCCTTTCAAAATACCACACCTATGAACCAATTGATTAAACATGGCCATCAGGTGTACAGACACTTAGGTGCTTAATTGTAAACTCACCAATCAGGCGTAAGCACTATAAAAAGGCAACAGGTGAGTTTACCTGTCTTCAACAAAAATGGAAGGCAATGTTGCAGTAAGAGGAAGAGGAAGAGGAAGAGGAAGAGTGAGGATGAGGATGAGGATGAGAGGGGGAGCCCGCGGAGGAAGAGGGGTAGGGAGAGGAAGAGGTAGGCCTGGAGGAGGACATAGACAAAGAAGACGAGGACCACATTTATCAAAAGAGATTCGAGCAACATTGGTTGACCATGTTGTAAACCATGGGTTGACATTGAGAGAGGCTGAACAGAGTTCAGCCCAACCTCGGCAGATATACTGTTGTAACAGTAATTCGGACATTTCGACAAGAGCACAGGTGAAAAACAACTTTTCTCTATGTCTACAGTAAAATCAGTACAATGTAGCCTACTATATGCACTACATCAGTACTTTTTGGTACCCATTCACTTCATTCCATGTTTGAAACAATGCCTTGTACGCTGTCCTGTGATATTTTACATGTATTTTGACTGGTCTACATAGGATTGAGGGTCGAAAACGTCAAGGAGGAAGGGGCCCCATATTCCCAGAGGAACAAGAGAGAGCTATCGTAAACATGGTTTTGGCCAATAATGTGATACGCCTCAGAGAAATTCAAACAAACATCCTCAATGACCGCACAGTTTTCAATAATGTCCATCAGGTCTCTCTATCAGCACTGGGGTGAATCCTTAAAAAAACATCACATATTGAAAGACATTCTGAGAGAGTAAAAGACCTGCGGCATGAATATGTGGAGGTAAGTAATGTACACTTCAGTACTGTGCACTGCACACAGAACCTTTTTACATGTGCATTTATAGGAGACCTATACTGAACTACACAACATTGTATGTTTTTCAGAGAGTTTTGCTAATGGATGCTGATGCACTCCCGCATGAATTTAGGCTGAGTTTATCCTGACAAAAGTAAGAAGAAGGGGAGAAACATCATTGGCCACAGAGCTATATTGAATGTCCTGGGCCACCGTGGTGGTGACATCACAATGTGCGCTGCAATCACGCAGAATGGAGTCCTCCACCGCCGTGCCAACTGAGGTCCTTACAACACGGCTCATATGATCACATTGTTAGACAGACTACACAACTTCATCACAGCAGAAGACAAAATGGATTCAGAGCAGATGAGATATATTGTCATCTGGGACAATGTATCTTTCCACCGATCTGCTCGGGTCCAAAACTGGTTTCAGCAGCATCCACAATTTTCACTCCAATACCTCCCACCATACTCTCCCATCCTTAACCCCACTGAGGAGTTTTTTTCGGCATGGCAGTGGAAGGTTTACGATGTCAGGATATCCCTCATTCGAGCCATGCCTGCGACCAGATTGATGCAGGGTCTGTGCAAGGATGGATTCACCATTCAAGAAGATTGTTCCGGTGCTGTCTTGCGAGAGAGGACATAGCCTCTGATGTGGACGAAGTGCTATGGCCAGATCCAGCTAGGCGATGAAATGATGCTTAGGGTTTTTTTTAATTCATGCTTTCTTTTTTGTCTCCACAAATGTTTTTGCTGTGTTCATGTACTATATTCTATTTACAATATGTTCTGTTCTGATTTTCAGTGCAAAATGAAACCTTTGGAAATGCATGGATGTATGGACTTATTGTAGTGTGTAGTACTGGTCTTGTGTGTTGTGTTGGGTCAATATATCCATGTACTTTACTC
Source organism: Amia ocellicauda (assembly GCF_036373705.1). NCBI lineage: Eukaryota > Metazoa > Chordata > Actinopteri > Amiiformes > Amiidae > Amia > Amia ocellicauda. The sequence goes on from NC_089850.1 coordinate 62,638,898, forward strand.
TAACAATATCTGAAAAAATCAAACCCAGACTATATCATTAGAAAAGTAGAAATGTTAAAAGTGTTTTAGATTGAGCACAACAGTGTGTAACTGGTTCAATCAGAATCAGATCGTATGAACCATGTATGTGCCATACGGTGACAAAATTGTTTTTTTTTATAAATTATTGTATAGTTTTGAATGAAGGGTTTCATTTTGCAAAACATCTGAGGTATTCTGCTACTTGTGTGTGATGTTGTATGAATTGTGTGTAGTGTTTTGACAAAATGAGCCCTGTTTTCAAAATCGTGCTTAAGCAATCGTAAAAAACTGTAACCAATTGTGGACCAGAGCAGCCCGGTGGAAACTAATGTTGTCCCAGATGACAACAAACCTGGACTGCCCTGGCCCATTCTCTGGTCATTGGGAATGAGGATATGAGGTGTCAAGGAAGGTGATGATGTGGGCAGTATTGTAAGGACCAAGAGTGGCATGATGATGAAGGACACCATTTTGACTCATGGCTGCACACATTGCTGTCCAGGGACATTGATGATGACGTGCTGTCCTATGAGGTTTCTTCCCCTGCGTCTTGTTTGGGCAAAGTTAAAGCCGACCTCATCAACGTAGATGAAATCATGATGCTCTGCAGCATGCAGACAAAACATTATTGTATGACAGTATGAATAGACATAGAGCACTCAATATGTAGCACAATACACTGGGACACAGTACCAATGGCAGGATAGTATAGCTTACTTGTACATATTCATAGCGCAGTTGTTTCGCTCAAATGGTGCTCTGTAGAGCTGCTTCATACGAATATGATGGCGTTTCAGGAGTCGGCCAAGTGTGGATAAACTCACCCTATTTATGTTACTGAATGTTGTGTTGTCAGTGATGATGTCATGTTGCAGTTGTAAACGTATGCTGTTGTTTGCTATGACCACAGTCACTGTGTGTTGTTCCTGCTCTGCTGTGAACTGCAAAAACATGATGTGAATGGTTAGGGTGCAAGATTTCTTTCAGTATGAAATTAAATGTTATTGTAGTGCTGTAAGGACAGTAGCATGGTATAGAGGGTAGCTTTACTTACCTGTTCTCATTTCAAGATGTCCGGATGACACTTGCTGCAGTGTAGTGGCTCAAGTTAGGCCGGACCCTCTGCCCAGCCTCCCTGAAACTCAAACCATGGTTGACCCCATGGTGGCCCAGATCTCATCTGTGATTGTTCTTCTTTCTCATCTTCCTTTTCCCACTCCTTGTCCTCATCCTCTTCCCCCTCCTCTTCCTCGTCCTCATCCCTGTCCTCCTCTTCCTCTAACTCTCTATCCAAAATTGTCCTCCATTGTTGTCCAAAGCAAGAAAGCCAACCTGAAGCCTATTTATAGTGCTCAAGCTCTGATTTCTAAGTGAAGAAATTAGCTGTAAGTGTTTTCACACATGAACACTGGGTGTAGGTAATCGGTAAAAGAGTGTGGCATTTTGAATGACATTGTTTTCCAAACTAATCAGAAGAGCTGTTAGTTTTGAATGATGTGTCTAATGTAGAGAACTGTGTTTGCAAAAAGTGTGTTTTACAATTGGAAACTGAGTGTAAAGCAGATAATGTGCTTGCAGTTTTGCAGACTTGGTCTGAAGATTAGGTACATGAGTTTATGGTTTCACTGAGTGTGCCTCAAGTACCACTTTTAGTGTGTAAGCGATTGTATAAAACTGCAAAGTGAAAATCTCATCTCGCCTGAACTGTACCACATGACCTACAATCTCGTCTCTCTCGACCCTCTGGTGTTGGAATTGCGGTACTGCAGCGAGTAAAAAAATCAGTCGGTACATGATAATATGGTGTTAAAACAATACGTTTTGATTGTAAAATTATATTTCAGATTGTACAGTAATGTAATGCAGTGGAATGTGGTACAGTACAGCATGATATAGTATAGTATATCAATGTGTAGTCAGTACAGAACGATTTAAAATATAAAAGTACAGTTCATATGCCACCCAGTGAGAGACAGAAGAGAGAGAAGAGAGGATGAGAGGATGAGAAAGAGAGAGACATCTTAGCATCTTATTGTATTCTTCTGTTCTCTGAAAATGCTTTGGCAACACTTGTATAAACTTGTCATGCCAATAAAACACGTTGACTATGAACATGAGAGAGAGAGAGAGAGAGAGAGAGAGAGAGAGAGAGAGAGAGAGAGAGAGAGAGAGAGGGCGTAGCCCTAAAAAGAAGAGGGGGGGTGGAGTGACATCAGAGGCTGGGGGGAGGAGTGTGGATGAGGGAGAGAGAGGGGGAGGGAATGAGGGAGGAGAGTGAGAGAGAGAGAGAGAGAGAGAGAGAGAGAGAGAGAGAGAGAGAGAGAGGGGGGGAAGTGAAACTATGCCATAACTTCTTCAACAAAATAAAAACAAGGAGGAGACTGCAGAGAAGAACGAGACAAGAGAGGTAAAGATAAGAAAGAGAGAGATGGGGGAGGGAGAGGGGGAGAAAGGAACATAAACTAGAGAGAAGGGGAGAGAGACAAGGAGGGAGGGACAGAGAGACAGAGAGAGACAGAGAGGGAGAGGGAGGGGTAAGGGAGAGGGAGAGAACCAGACAGAATCACATTCTGATTACATATACAAGTTTTAGCATATAAGAGAGAGAGAGAGAGAAAGAGATTATTATTGAATACTATTCTCTCCCTCTGTGTTGCATCCATAGAAAATCAGGTAAGAAATCAACTTCTGCCTTGAAAATGTGTCAGTCAACTTGTCAGTGTGTCAGTTAGTGCGTCAGTCAGTCAGTCAGTCAGTCAGTCAGTCAGTCAGTCGGTCAGCATCTGTCTCAATAAAATATATGAGAATTATGTTGTCATACTGCACTGTTGCCAAAAGATGTCACTGTTGAACTACAGGTGGTCAGACAGTCTTACATAAAGACATTAACCTCTCCCTCCCTCTCTCTCTCTCTCTCTCTCTCTCTCTCTCTCTCTCTCTCTCTCTCTCAGGCATCATGTCTTCCAGTCTGGACTCCAGTCTCACCAGCATTGACTGGCTTCCCCAGTTGGGCATCAGTGGCTTGCGATCAGGGACAGAGAGAGACAGAGGTGGAAAAGAGAGAGGGAGACAGGAAGAGAGAGAGAGAGGAGGAGGAGGGGAGGATGCGGGGGTCATGTTGCCAAAAAGTAGAAAGGGGAAGCCACCCCATAGTTATGCCAGCCTCATCGCCATGGCGATCAGGTCCTCACCGGGCCACCGAATGACCCTCAATGACATTTATAACTGGATCAGCGCAGCTCACCCGTACTACAGCAGGACCGGCCGAGGCTGGAAGGTAAGAGAGAGAGAGACACTGACTGGACACTACAGCACATTAACACTGACTGACTGGACACTACAGCACATTAACACTGACGGACTGACTGGACACTACAGCACATTAACACTGACTGACTGGACACTACAGCACATTAACCCTGACTGACTGACTGGACACTACAGTACATTAACACTGACTGACTGGACACTACAGCACATTAACACTGACTGACTGGACACTACAGCACATTAACACTGACTGACTGGACACTACAGCACATTAACACTGACTGACTGGACACTACAGTACATTAACACTGACTGACTGACTGGACACTACAGCACATTAACACTGACTGACTGGACACTACAGCACATTAACACTGACTGACTGGACACTACAGCACATTAACCCTGACTGACTGACTGGACACTACAGCACATTAACACTGACGGACTGACTGGACACTACAGCACATTAACACTGACTGACTGGACACTACAGCACATTAACACTGACTGACTGACTGGACACTACAGCACATTAACACTGACTGACTGGACACTACAGTACATTAACACTGACTGACTGGACACTACAGCACATTAACACTGACTGACTGGACACTACAGTACATTAACACTGACTGACTGACTGGACACTACAGCACATTAACACTGACTGGACACTACAGCACATTAACACTGACTGACTGACTGGACACTACAGCACATTAACACTGACTGACTGGACACTACAGTACATTAACACTGACTGACTGGACACTACAGTACATTAACACTGACTGACTGGACACTACAGCACATTAACACTGACTGACTGGACACTACAGCACATTAACACTAACTGACTGGACACTACAGCACATTAACACTGACTGAGGGGGGGTGGAGAGTGAAAGAGGGTGGGGGGGTGTTTTGACTTTTTTTAATTGATAAACAGGATGTGCTGTGTCAGGATGAGTCCAACTGCGGTACAGACTGATACCAATTCATCTCCCGATGCTCACTGCTGCCCCTAGAGGGCCCCGTTACAGCAGACTAATCCTCAGTCCTGTCACATGGGCACAGTGCAGTAACACACGCAGCCCTGCAGAGGGCAGTCCTGTCACATGGGCAGCTGCAGGCGAGGGTGATTGGCTGGTCTGTGGTCAGTATGCAGACAGCACCGCTGCCTGGTCCCTGAGTTGTTTACAATGAAAGAGACGGTTAATCGTGTAGTTTCATTTGGCACATTAACGCCACTGAGAGAAGACAGTGTTGTGGTACGGAGTATCTGTATACAGGGACAATTACCCTTGCCCCCCACTGCTGACTGAGCTACTGCGCTGATCAGCTGATCTCTGATTATGAACCATCAATGACACTACCCTGCATCCTAATGTAATTAAAACTTCTCCATTCACTTATCGTGAGAAAAGTGCTGTTAGCTGCAGAGTAAGTATCCTCAGATTTACATTCATGTCATTGTTATTATTATTAACACAAATTCTTTCTTCAGAATTCTATCCGTCACAACCTCTCTCTCAACAAATGTTTCCGGAAGATTCCGCGACCCCCAGACGACCCTGGAAAGGTCAGCAATTGTTATTATTAGTATAATTATTAGTAGTAGTAGTAAATTGCTGTTATTTGGTCAGATAATCCCAACTGAACCGTGTGGTCCACTCACCTGCCTCCCAGTCTGATGTTATCTTGCACCCCTACATCCCGGTTTGCAGGGCTCCTATTGGACAATGGATGGGTCGGCCACTGAGGACACGCCCCCTCCATCCCAAGGAGTGAAAAGGAGCTTCCCAAGAGAGGAGGAGGTGAGAGACCAAGAGAGAGAGAGAGAGCCCCCTCAGTCAGCTGGACTTGAGGCTCACTGCCCCAAACCCCACTAACGCCAACCAGCCTCAGACCAGAAATGCTCACCAGCTGCCCATCAGAGTCAAACTAATCACTGAGCAAACTAAAGCCGCCTGTCTGGGACATCATCCCAAAGTGAACTGCATCGCTATCAGGCCCTAAACAGAGAGTGAGACAGGAGAGGTGGACACAAAGACGCACTTTCTGCTCCACTGCATTAAATATGCCCCAATAAGGGAGACATTTGCCTAACAATTCACTCATCCTGTCCCGCACTACCCACAACTGACTGAGCTGGGAGGAGGACACATAATACGAAGCAGCCCTGTAGAGCCCCTGAGCCCTCGGACATCATCACTGCTGCTCTGCTAGTTCTGTTGCTATTAGTATTTCTTCTAAATTTAGAAAGTCTACATTTATTTTAACTGTATTGATTTTATCCCTCCCACTATATGTATATGTATGTATATATACAGACGGGTGACAAACCTGAATAAATGAGTGGAGGAACATAACGAATGCAGATGCCTCCAAACAGCTCTACTGCATGATACAATTAAGCAATTAACATCCTATCATGCTCTGTGGAACGTATACAAATTCTGAGCAGCCCAGCTGACCTCGGTTTGGGATCAAGATGGCAAGAGGAAAGGATCTAAGTGACTTTGAAAGAGGGGTCATTATTGGGGCACCATAGGCACTGGTCTACAGAGATGTGGAAAAAGTGATGTGGTCAGATGAGTCATCCTTCAGCATATTCTTGACAAATGGGCGAGTGCGTGTGTGGGACACCAAGAGAACAGGACAGGCCTGACTGCTGGACCCCTACAGTGAGGGGGTCCGGAGGCTCTGTTATGCTGTGGGGGGCATTTTCCTGGCATGGTTTGGGTCCACTTGTCCCCTTAGAGGGAAGGGTCACTGCAAATCATGACAAAGTTATTCTGAGTGATCACCTTTATCCTATGGTGACACATTTTTGTCCTGATGGGAGTGTCTCTTCCAGGATGACAATGCCCATCCACAGGGCACGAGGGTCACTGAATGGTGTGATGAGTATGAAAATTATGTGAATCATATGCAATGACCTTCGCAGTCACCAGATCTCAACCCAGTTGAACACCTATGGAAGATTGTGGAACGACGTGTTAGACAGCACTCTCCACCATCATCATCAAAACCCCAAATGAGGGAATATCTTTTGGAAGAATGGTGTCCATTCCTCCAGTAGAGTCCAGAGACTCGTACAATCTGTGCCAAGAGCATTGAAGCTGTTCTAGCAGCTCGTGGTGCCCAACACCTCACTGAGACACTTTATGTGTGTTTTTCCTTTAAATTGTCACCCGTCTGTACATGTGCATGTATGTATTATGTCTAAATATATATGTATATACACCGATCAGCCATAACATTATGACCACCTGCCTAATATCGTGTAGGTCCCCCTTTTGCCGACAAAACAGCCCTGACCCGTCGAGGCATGGACTCCACTAGACCTCTGAAGGTGTGCTGTGGTATCTGGCACCAAGACGTTAGCAGCAGATCCTTTAAGTCCTGTAAGTTGCGAGGTGGGGCCTCCATGGATCGGATTTGTTTGTCCAGCACATCCCACAGATGCTCGATTGGATTGAGATCTGGGGAATTTGGAGGCCAAGTAAACACCTTGAACTCGTGATTCATTAGACCAGGCCACCTTCTTCCATTGCTCCGTGGTCCAGTTCTGATGCTCACGTGCTCATTGTAGGCGCTTTCGGCAGTGGACAGGGGTCAGCATGGGCACCCTGACTGGTCTGCGGCTACGCAGCCCCATACGCAACAAACTGCGATGCACCGTGTGTTCTGACACCTTTCTATCAGAACCAGCATTAACTTTTTCAGCAATTTGAGCTACAGTAGCTCGTCTGTTGGATCGGACCACACGGGCCAGCCTTCGCTCCCCACGTGCATCAGTGAGCCTTGGCCACCCATGACCCTGTCACCGGTTCACCACTTTTCCTTCCTTGAACCACTTTTGATAGGTACTGACCACTGCAGACCGGGAACACCCCACAAGAGCTGCAGTTTTGGAGATGCTCTGACCCAGTCGTCTAGCCATCACAATTTGGCCCTTGTCAAAGTCGCTCAGATCCTTACGCTGCCCTTTTTTCCTGCTTCTAACACATCAACTTTGAGGACAAAATGTTCACTTGCTGCCTAATATATCCCACCCACTGACAGGTGCCATGATAACGAGATTATCAGTGTCATTCACTTCACCTGTCAGTGCTCATAATGTTATGGCTGATCAGTGTATATATCTGTATATATCTTTGATGTATTTTATTATATTTATATTTCATTTCATTTTACTATAATTATTTATATTTATATTAGTTATATTAGTTTTTATTCAGTTCAATTTTATTGTCAGTGTAAAGCTACTGTGGCAACACTGCTCCTGTTTGTCATGCCAAGACAGAAACTTGAATTTAAATCTGAGGAATTGTGTTGACTCTCTCTCTCTCTCTCTCTCTCTCTCTCTCTCTCTCTCTCTCTCTCTCAGGAGGCTGTGCAACAGATACAGGATGTGCCTCCAGTCAGTGGGGGGGCTTTTCAAGAAGCACAGACAGTCTCTCTAGCGCCCCCTCCCTGCAAAGTACTGATACTGACTGATTGACACATTGACTGACACACTGACTGACTCACCCTTCAATCTGCTTCGATAACTAATCACAGCACTTGCCTTAATTGGTAAATTGGATTTCTCTCTCTGTCTTGTTTCTTCATTCACAGAAGCTGGCTCCTCCACCTCCCCCTCCTCCTCTTCCTGCCCCAGCCCCACCGCACTCCTCCATCGATCATCAACTCCGTTTCTCCTTCTCTGACCTCAATCTTCCTGACCTGTACTCATCGTTCCAGAGTCTGTGTCGAACACTGAGAGAGAAGACTGCATCTCTCAGTGAGTCTCATTGGACTACATTACCCAAAATGCATCTCAGTCAGTGTTAATGTGCTGTAGTGTCCAGTCAGTCAGTCAGTGTTAACGTACTGTAGTGTCCAGTCAGTCAGTCAGTGTTAATGTACTGTAGTGTCCAGTCAGTCAGTGTTAATGTACTGTAGTGTCCAGTCAGTCAGTCAGTGTTAATGTACTGTAGTGTCCAGTCAGTGTTAATGTGCTGTAGTGTCCAGTCAGTCAGTCAGTGTTAATGTGCTGTAGTGTCCAGTCAGTCAGTGTTAATGTACTGTAGTGTCCAGTCAGTCAGTGTTAATGTGCTGTAGCGTCCAGTCAGTGTTAATGTGCTGTAGTGTCCAGTCAGTCAGTCAGTGTTAATGTACTGTAGTGTCCAGTCAGTCAGTCAGTGTTAATGTGCTGTAGTGTCCAGTCAGTCAGTGTTAATGTACTGTAGTGTCCAGTCAGTCAGTGTTAATGTGCTGTAGTGTCCAGTCAGTCAGTCAGTGTTAATGTACTGTAGTGTCCAGTCAGTCAGTGTTAATGTACTGTAGTGTCCAGTCAGTCAGTGTTAATGTGCTGTAGTGTCCAGCCAGTCAGTCAGTGTTAATGTACTGTAGTGTCCAGTCAGTCAGTGTTAATGTGCTGTAGTGTCCAGTCAGTCAGTCAGTGTTAATGTACTGTAGTGTCCAGTCAGTCAGTCAGTGTTAATGTACTGTAGTGTCCAGTCAGTCAGTCAGTCAGTGTTAATGTGCTGTAGTGTCCAGTCAGTCAGTGTTAATGTACTGTAGTGTCCAGTCAGTCAGTGTTAATGTACTGTAGTGTCCAGTCAGTCAGTCAGTGTTAATGTACTGTAGTGTCCAGTCAGTCAGTCAGTGTTAATGTACTGTAGTGTCCAGTCAGTCAGTGTTAATGTACTGTAGTGTCCAGTCAGTCAGTCAGTGTTAATGTGCTGTAGTGTCCAGTCAGTCAGTGTTAATGTACTGTAGTGTCCAGTCAGTCAGTCAGTGTTAATGTGCTGTAGTGTCCAGTCAGTCAGTGTTAATGTGCTGTAGTGTCCAGTCAGTCAGTCAGTGTTAATGTGCTGTAGTGTCCAGTCAGTCAGTGTTAATGTGCTGTAGTGTCCAGTCAGTCAGTCAGTGTTAATGTGCTGTAGTGTCCAGTCAGTCAGTGTTAATGTGCTGTAGTGTCCAGTCAGTCAGTCAGTGTTAATGTACTGTAGTGTCCAGTCAGTGTATCTATCCAGTCCTGTGTTAACCCCCCTATTCTCTCTCTCAGCAGACCCCCCTTATGTCCCCAATGACTCCGGCCCCCTCCACACCCCCACCCTGCCCCCTCTCACCCCTACTGAAAGAGAGAGAGAGAGGGAGAAAGAGAGAGAGAAGAACACAGTTCCACCACAAGGTGGCAGTGGTGGGTAAAGTTGTATTTTTGTATTATTATTATTATCCTCTCTCTCTCAATTCAATTCAATTCAAATTGAGCTTTATTGACATGAGCTCTTTGGTATTGTCAAAGCATGTAAGAAACATAAAAACAAAAACATGTATATTGATAGATAATAATGTAATTAAAAATAAAATATTTACACAATTAAACATTTATATAATGTATTTTAAAAAATACATAAGTAGTAATAATAATAGTAGTATGATTCACTCTTTCCATGTCTCTCTCTCTTTCTCTCAGTGATCTCTGCAGACTGGTTCTGTTCAGCAGACTCTCTCAAGCAGAGCTTCAGAATTGCATCTGGGCTGGACTGGGCCGCCTTCGACCTCTCCCAGCACCTGGGTCAGTACAGAGCAGAACAACCAGAATAGTATAATACAGTATATTACAGTATACTGCAGTACAGTACAGACCAGTGTAGTGCAATATAATGTAGTGCAGTGCAGCAATGAAGTAGCATACTAATGACCAGTACAGTATTATAATGTGTAATACAGACATATGCAGTATACTAGTACAGCGCAGACCAGTATAGTACAGTCACAACCAATGCAGGCCAGTATAGAGCATCACTGATCCAGTTTTGAAAATACAAACCAGTCTAGTTTATAACAAAATTCTCCCCCCCTTAGACCTGGTGGAGAGCATGCGTCAGGCGGAGCTCTGTGATTGGGCGCTGGAGCCATCACTCTTCACCTCGCTCTGTGATTCACTCAACCGCTTCTTCACCCAGACGGGCCTGATTGGCCCTGCCCCCTCCCAGGATGCACCTCAGCAGCAACCGCATCTGCCTCCTTCCCAGCATGCCCTTCTTCCTCCCTCCTCCTGCTCGCTCCCTCTCTCTCTCCCTCCCTCTCACCCAATGACCCACTCCCTCCCTTCCCCCTCAAACCTCCCTCTCCCTCTCCCTCTCCCTCCCCCTGTATCCCTCCCCCTCTCTCCCCCTGCCTCCCTCCCTCCCTCTACCTCCCAGCCTCTTCTTCTCCCTCGCCCTCTCTCTCTCCCTCGCTCCTCCTCCCTCCCTCCCCCTCTCTCTCTCCTTCTCCCACCCTCTCTCTCTCTCTCTTCCTCTTCCACCCCTATCCCGACCCCTCCTTCCCATCAGCCTCAATCCCACAATGCAACAGCCAGCCAGGCCACCCACAATGCACTGCTGCAGCCTGTGCCTGTTGTCACCAATGGTGAGGTTTTTCCACAGCTACTGACGCCCTGGTCATAACAATCATAATAACAGTGTGTGTCTGTATTAACCCCCCCATCCCTCTCTCAGCTCCTCCAGCTCGACCTCTGACGTCTCCGGGTCGCCCCCCAAGGCTGCGTGTCCACAGCAACAGTGAGGAGATCCAGGACGACTTTGACTGGGACTCCCTCATCGTATAGAAACAGCGTGGAAGATACTGCACTGTACCCCACTGTATCAGAGTGTACTACACTATACTGCACTGTACTCTACTGTATCAGAGTGTACTACACTATACTGCACTGTAGTGTTCCATATTAGAGTGTACTATACTGCACTGTACTGTATCAGTGCACTATACTGCACTGTACTATTCTGTATTAGAGTGTACTATACTATACTGCACTGTACTATTCTGTATTAGAGTGTACTATACTATGCTGCACTGTACTCCACTGGTGTACTGCATCAGTGTACTATACTATACTGCATCAGTGTATTGTACTTTAATATACTATACTGTATCAGTGCACTGTCCTGTACTGTGCTGTATCAGAGTGCCCCGGTGGCGACTCCAGGATTGTGAAAGCAGGAGGCGAAGGGTGGGGAGAGATTGGTTGGGGGTGCAAATGCTGTCTGTTGCAAAACCGTTTTTATAAGCTAAGAGCGCCCTGTTCAGGGTCTAAGGCATCTGATTTGAAAGTCATGACAGCTCATTGTGCATCACTATTTATACACCTGCTTAAGTCTTTATCTTCTTTTGGCTCTTGTCTTCCTCTCCCTTCATCTCTCAGCCTCTTTTCTGCTCTCCTCTCTAAACTTCCCTGCAATAGAAAATAAGCCCAAACAAGATGACAGCCCAGGTTTCCACTGAACAACCATACAGATTCAAGCCTTAATAAAGATGGGCTCTTCATATCAAATGGGTCTGAGTGACAGTTAATACTGCTTTCATATTCACGGTTATCCATATGAGCAAAGATGAAGCGCTCTCAAACCTGGGATTATTAATAGTGGGTGGAAAGTCATCCCAGCCACCAGCTCAACAACCTCTTCAGATCTGCAAGACAGGAAACGTGCAGATATGTATGTTAACTCAGTTCACGCCTGCTCCACTCTGTATGAGACATGTTGTTGTTTAGTACCCTTTAGTTCAGTCAGTAGTTGGGCAGGCTGCCAGTTACAACTGACAGACAGACAATAACAGGCCGTCAGTTTGTTATAACTGACATACAGACAGTAATAACAGGCAGTGCAAACAGTAACTACTCAAATATTCAAAGGGACTTGGATAATATTCAGTTGTGGGCGACACCTGGCAGATGAAATTCAATGTGGACAAGTGCAAGGTAATACATGCAGGTAACAAAAATGTCCACTATAATTACACTATGGGAGGAACACAACTAGATGCAGTAACGCATGAGAAAGACCTAGGAGTCTATGTGGACTCCTCACTTTCTCCATTCAAACAATGTGGGGAAGCAATAAAAAAGGCAAACACAATGCTAGGGTATATTGTCAAAAGTGTAGAATTGAGAACAAGGGCAGTAATGTTCAGACTGTACAATGCGCTAGTTAGAGCTCATCTGGATACTGTGGACAGTTCTGGGCTCCACACTTCAAGAAAGATATCGCTGCTCTAGAGGCGTTCAGAGGAGAGCAACCAGACTTATTCCAGGTCTGAAGGGAATGTCCTACTGAGAGACTGAGGACCTGAACCTTTTCACCCTGGAACAGAGTAGACTACATGGGGACTTGATCAAACTCATGAAATGGAGCACTGTGGAGTAGTGGTTTGGGCTCTGGACTCATAATGGGAATTTTGTGGGTTCAAATCCTGGGTGGGGCAGCGCCCTTACCCTTGAGTAAGGTACTTCACTTAGATTGTTCTAGTAAAATGTCTGAAATCAGGAAGAAGGTTCTTATCCAGTTACTTGTCATCTAATGGCAAATTCAAAACTCTCATCCAGTTTATGTAGGGAGAGATGTGTTCATCACTTATTCAACATTTTTCATACATACTGTACTGACATCCCTTACAGTTTCATACAGTATCTATGAAAAAAGGTTATAAAAAATACGGGAGCACCTGCAGTGTACTATACTGTACTGTATCAGAGTGTTCTCTACAATACTATACTATACTGTACTGTACTAAACTATACTATATCAGGGTGTTCTATACTATACTATACTGTACTGTATCAGAGTGTTCTATACTATACTATACTATACTATACTATACTATACTATACTATATTGTACTGGATCAGAGTGTACTATATTGTATTCTGATGTACTGTGCTATACTTAGCTCAGCTGTATTCTTTTCTATTTTCTTTCATAAAATATCTTTCTTGTTTTTGATTAATGTCTTTGTTACATGTTCAAGTGTAAAAATACTCTCTTTCTCTCTGTCTGTCTCTCTGCCACTGTCTCTGTCTCTGTCTCTATCTGTCTTTCTCAGTTTTACTCTACCTCTCTCTATCTCTCTGTCAGTGTTACCCTCCCCCACCCTCTCTCTCGCTCTCTCAGTGAACACCTGTGAGTTTCAAAGAGGAAGTCAGTGTGGTTTAATCTGCAGCTAAAAGTGTCTCTGCTCTCTCTTGCCATCTCTCTCTCTCTCGCTCCATCTCTCTCTCACACACACACCTGCAGTTTTACCTGAGTCACTGTGGTTACTGCGGGAGACCGACTGATTGACTCTCATTGTGTTACAGTGTGTGTATCAGTCTGTCAGTGTGTGTCTCTATGTGTGCCAGTGAGTGTGTTTCTGTGGTGTGAGTCACTGTGTACCCGTCAATAGTTGTCTGTAGCTATATGTGTATTGCTGTGTATTGTACCTGTGACTGTGTGAGACAATGTGACAGTGTGAATGTGTGTCATTGTGTGCTTGTGTAGTGCTGTGTTCAGCACTCCTCTCATTTCACACTGTATAGAACTGCTTCCTTCTGCTCCTGCTCACTGATACGTTGTTAGATCTCTTGTTGTTTCGTGTGATTTCTCCTGTGCCCCCCCATCCTCAGACCCAGGACTTCACTGCATCATGTCAGCACTCATCACCCCTTTGACCTGGGATATGTGCTTTGTGTTTTATATTAACTGTGCGTCTGCACTTTTGTCATTCTTAAATTGTACTTTGTATTACAGTTTTTCTCGATTGCTTGAGCACATTTCTCCAAACAGAATTCACTTTTTCAAAACAATGAACACGTGGCCCAAACTGAAACACTTTGGCCACAATGACACAAATCCTTTGCAAAATGCACTCAGACTCTCGAAACAGCAGATACAATATATTTCACAAAATCAAATCAGTCACTCAAAACAGTGTCATTTGTCAGCTAATGACAAGTTCTTTCCGTCAGCCACTTCACACTGGCACAATGAACACTGACTATGAGCAGCACTGTGACACGGTCAGCCCTGTACTGCACTCTCTGTCTTCTGCTTGTGTGTAAATTCAGAGTAAATGGGCAGTAAACATTTCACCCCAGCCTGAGCTGAACTCATGATCTCTGAGTGACTCGGATCAAAATCAGAGCAGAAACAATTTCGCTCAACAGTGAAACACTTTGACAGAAGATGTTACTATATTCAGTCACGGTGATGTTCCTGATACATCGAATGAAGCTGGAAATACTTTACAGTGAATATAAATCAAGTCCTCTGAAGATACGCAGGACCGAGCTGGTTACGACACAAAAACACATTACATCACAAAGCAAGCACTCTGTGTAATTGTTCCACAGTCGGTCATGTCAGGGCTCAGCAGCTCTCTCTCTTCAGGGTTCAGTTCTATTGTTCAGGAGGTCGGGATGCAGTCAGGTGAGCTGTGTCGTCTGGGCCAACAGTGAACAACACCTTCTCTTCAGATGCTGCACACATGGCGATATCCCACCTCTCTGGCCTGAACACTGACTGTGGCTCTGTGGCCAGTGAGCTCCTCCCACATCTGCTCTCTCTGGGCAAATTGAATGTGGCGACACATTTGCCTCAAGAGACACACAACAAGAACATGGGAAGCCATTGTAACTGACACTAAATGCATGGCTGTGATGAGCCTGACCTGTACAGACTGGAGCCTCATCTCTTCACCCTGTCTGTTCCTGTCAGGGACCTGTGCAGCTGTTTCATCCTTAGTGTCGATTCCAGACCTGGCCAGCAGCTGTACATCCTGAAATATTTGATGTTCTTGTGTATTTGTAGTCTGGATCTCCCTCAAACACACTGAGCTGTTTGAATCCACTGTCTCTGCAATGGCCACCTGCTGTTCAGTGTTGAAGACTCTTCCTGCACCGGAGCGGGTTGTCTTTCTTTTCTATAAGTGGATATAATGAAATGGCCGAGGAAGATGATGGAAAACTACTGACGTGTGTATCGTACTGTAATACAGTGACCTGTTCAGAGTGGGCTGCACCTCTGCCCAGCCCCTCACAGTGAAAGGCTATGTCTATCACATGGTCAACGCTAGTGGCACACATGTCACTGGAAACATGTGTTCTGTCTCCCCTCTGAGCTGCTGTGCCACCGCACACATGCACCCCTCTCCTCTATGGGCTCGTGGCTGTGCTCCCTTCTCTCTTTTGTCTTTGTCTTCTTGCTCCACTTCATGCCAACACCATCTCACTGTTATATGTGATTATGGACTGATTGCTGATTGAACAATTGAGCAATGAGGATCTGCACATGTGCAGTAGAGATTCACACATGTGGGGGGGGTGTTATTCACTGTGGACAGATTATCTCATGTAGTTTGACAAGACCAATTGATTTTTGTGGCTTGTGTAGTGAGTTGTGTTTACTGTTTTGCACAAATGTTCTTGGCATTTGCATTTTGTGTGAAAGCAACCAAAAATGACCTGCTGAACGAGAAAAACTGTAATACTTAGTTTGAATTTTGTATTGAACTGTATTGCTGCACTTTTGTAAAGCTTGTGTAACCTGTTTTAGTACCTCCCAAAAAATAAATAATGCAATAATATATATAAATGTAGCTGAATTTGTTTCACTGTGTTTGTGTCAGTGTATGTCAGTGTGTGTGTCATGTGTGTGTGTGTCAGTGTGTGTGTCACTGTGTTTGTGTCAGTGTTTGTGTGTGTGTCAGTGTGTGTGTGTGTGTCAGTGTGTGTGTGTGTCAGTGTGTGTGTGTGTGTCAGTGTGTGTCGTGTGTGTGTGTGTGTGTCAGTGTGTGTCGTGTGTGTGTGTGTGTGTGTGTGTCAGTGTGTGTGTCACTGTGTTTGTGTTAGTGTTTGTGTGTGTGTGTCAGTGTGTGTGTGTGTGTCAGTGTGTGTCAGTGTTTGTGTATGTGTGTGTGTGTGTCAGTATACTCCTCTGTCTATATTTATCTATACTGTATGTGTGTGCCTATATGTGTAACTGTGCATTGTATCCGTTAGTGTGTGGGCTGGGTGAGGGGCAGAGAGCCACAGCGCAGCCTGACAGGATGTTTGTACAGTATACACACACCCGGCGCGAGAGAGAGAGAGAGAGAGAGAGAGAGAGAGAGAGAGAGAGAGAATGAGAGAGTGTGTGTGGGAGGGCTGTGGTTTTCTGGTTGGGGGAAAAGAGGTAGAACACCTGCAGAGAGACAGAAATGGGTTAAGAGTATTTGAAACAAACTCACTCACTGTTAATTATTAATAATACTATTGGTACTAGATTGTAAGTTTACACTATTTTACACTATACAGTGCTGTGTAATACTGTACTGCACTCCACTATACTGTACTGCACTGTATTGCACTGTACTCTACTGTACCATACTATACAGTGTACTATACTGTATAGTACTATTTATAATTTTAAACTTTACTGTATAATACTGTACTGCACTGTACTATACTGTGCAATACTTTACTGTGCTCTACTGTGCAATACTGTACTGAACTCTACTGTATCATACTGTACTGCACTGTACTGTACTACACTATTTAAAGTTGTACTCTACAGTACTCTACTGTACTATGCTATACTCTACTGTATAATACTGTACTGTACTCTACTGTGTAATACTCTACTGTACTCTGCTATACTCTACTGTATAATACTGCAGTATACTCTACTGTGTTGTACTCTACTGCATCATACTGTACTGTACTCTATAATAATCTAAGGTACTCTGCTATACTCTACTGTATAATACTGTAGTATATTCTATTGTATAATAATCTAAGGTACTCTGCTATACTGTACTGTATAATACTGTATTCTACTGTATACACTGAGGTGCACTGTATTGCAGAGAAGTGAAGTATACAGCACTATGTTACACTAGTATTATAACACTATGATTCTACTCAGTTTATACTGCCACCATGCTGCTGTTGACTGAGGCCAATTAAGTAATTTAGATGCCAATTAACTAATTACAGAAATCACACCTGTTATGAGCTTCTGCATCAGAGAGAGAGGTTGACTGAAAATACACAGGAAACAGGTGTGTGTGTGTGTGTGTTTGTGTATGACTTTATGTGTGTGTGTCTGTGTGTGTGTGAGAGTGTGTATATGGAGGGGGTGGTATATCGGAAAATGTGACACAGCACATCCTGTTTATCAATTAAAAAAAGTCAAAACACCCCCCCCACCCTCTTTCACTCTCCACCCCACCTCAGTCAGTGTTAATGTGCTGTAGTGTCCAGTCAGTCAGTGTTAATGTACTGTAGTGTCCAGTCAGTCAGTCAGTGTTAATGTGCTATAGTGTCCAGTCAGTCAGTGTTAATGTGCTGTAGTGTCCAGTCAGTCAGTCAGTGTTAATGTGCTGTAGTGTCCAGTCAGTCAGTGTTAATGTGCTGTAGTGTCCAGTCAGTCAGTGTTAATGTGCTGTAGTGTCCAGTCAGTCAGTGTTAATGTACTGTAGTGTCCAGTCAGTCAGTCAGTGTTAATGTGCTATAGTGTCCAGTCAGTCAGTGTTAATGTACTGTAGTGTCCAGTCAGTCAGTCAGTGTTAATGTGCTGTAGTGTCCAGTCAGTCAGTGTTAATGTGCTGTAGTGTCCAGTCAGTCATTGTTAATGTGCTATAGTGTCCAGTCAGTCAGTCAGTGTTAATGTGCTGTAGTGTCCAGTCAGTCAGTGTTAATGTGCTGTAGTGTCCAGTCAGTCAGTGTTAATGTACTGTAGTGTCCAGTCAGTCAGTCAGTGTTAATGTGCTGTAGTGTCCAGTCAGTCAGTGTTAATGTACTGTAGTGTCCAGTCAGTCAGTCAGTGTTAATGTGCTATAGTGTCCAGTCAGTCAGTGTTAATGTGCTGTAGTGTCCAGTGTGTGTGAGAGAGATATCTGTATTGTAAAATATAAATTATGTTGTATTGTTATGAAAGTTGAGATAATAGTTATAGTATCTTAAAATATCAAGCACCATTTACCATTAGTATTATTAACAGTATACACAGTAAAAGTAGTTATTATGTAGTAATAATAATAATATCTAATAATAATGTTACTAATTGTGTTTTAAGTTTACATGCTACTGCTACTATTATTAAGACTAGTTAAATGTATTTCATGTAATCATCATCATCATCATATTATGATTATTTATGATTATTATTATTGCTGTTGATTTATTTGTAACGGTCTCACTCCCCTCCCTTCTCTCCTCTCGTTTAAATTGTTTTGCGTCATCCCTTTCTCTCTTTCTCTCTCTCCCTCTCTGTTTCACTCACTCGTTTGCTCACACTCGTTCAAGCGCTCACTCGCTTGGGGAGAGAGAGAGACAGAAAGAGACAGAGGGGGGGAGAGAGAAAGAGAAGGGGAAATTGGAGACAAATATTGAAAGATGACAAACAAACTGGACAGGTGAGTCAAACTGAAAAACTGAGAGTTTCTCGTTTTGATCCCTCTCACTCTCCTTGTCTCTGTCATTCACTATCTATATCTTATTGTCTCCAGCCAGTCAGTCAGTCAGTGTTAATGTGCTGTAGTGTCCAGTCAGTCAGTCAGTGTTAATGTACTATAGTGTCCAGTCAGTCAGTCAGTGTTAATGTGCTGTAGTGTCCAGTCAGTCAGTCAGTGTTAATGTGCTGTAGTGTCCAGTCAGACAGTGTTAATGTACTGTAGTGTCCAGTCAGTCAGTGTTAATGTGCTGTAGTGTCCAGTCAGACAGTGTTAATGTACTGTAGTGTCCAGTCAGTCAGTGTTAATGTGGTGTAGTGTCCAGTCAGTCAGTGTTAATGTGCTGTAGTGTCCAGTCAGTCAGTCAGTGTTAATGTACTGTAGTGTCCAGTCAGCCAGTCAGTGTTAATGTGCTGTAGTGTCCAGTCAGTCAGTGTTAATGTACTGTAGTGTCCAGTCAATCAGTCAGTGTTAATGTGCTGTAGTGTCCAGTCAGTCAGTCAGTGTTAATGTGCTGTAGTGTCCAGTCAGTCAGTGTTAATGTGCTGTAGTGTCCAGTCAATCAGTCAGTGTTAATGTACTGTAGTGTCCAGTCAGTCAGTCAGTGTTAATGTACTATAGTGTCCAGTCAGTCAGTCAGTCAGTGTTAATATACTGTAGTGTCCAGTCAGTCAGTCAGTGTTAATGTGCTGTAGTGTCCAGTCAGTCAGTCAGTGTTAATGTACTGTAGTGTCCAGTCAGTCAGTGTTAATGTACTGTAGTGTCCAGTCAGTCAGTCAGTGTTAATATACTGTAGTGTCCAGTCAGTCAGTTAG
The DNA here is from genome assembly GCF_036373705.1 of Amia ocellicauda. Classification (NCBI taxonomy): domain Eukaryota; kingdom Metazoa; phylum Chordata; class Actinopteri; order Amiiformes; family Amiidae; genus Amia; species Amia ocellicauda. The sequence continues at coordinate 62,658,256 of NC_089850.1, forward strand.
TGTTAATGTACTGTAGTGTCCAGTCAGTCAGTCAGTGTTAATGTGCTGTAGTGTCCAGTCAGTCAGTCAGTGTTAATGTGCTGTAGTGTCCAGTCAGTCAGTCAGTGTTAATGTACTGTAGTGTCCAGTCAGTCAGTGTTAATGTGCTGTAGTGTCCAGTCAGTCAGTCAGTGTTAATGTGCTGTAGTGTCCAGTCAGTCAGTCAGTGTTAATGTACTGTATAATATATATATATATATATATATATATATATATATATATATATATGTATATTACTCTCTCTAGTATTCTCTCTCTCTCTCTCTCTCTCTCTCTCTCTCTCTCATTGACTAAGCATTCTCACTTTCAGAACTTTCTCTCTCTATCTCTGGCATCGTATCAAGTTTTCTATTAAGTTTCTGTTTTGACTCGAAACTTGACAATGACAGAGGGAGAGCAACGGGGGGGACAGAGACAGAGACAGAGGCAGAGGTAGAAAGGGAGAGGACATAGAGTGATTGGAGGACAGAATAGAGACTGAGATACAGTCATTTCACTATATATAATTTATGATTCGATTTGATTTATTTATAGAGATTGAGGCTGAGAGAGTGACAGGAGGAAGAGAGGGAGACAGAAATGGAGGGTGAGAGAAGGAGGAAGAGAGTGAGAGACGGGGTGAGAGAAGGAGGAAGAGAGGTAGAGCGAGAGATGGAGGGTGAGAGAGGGAGGAAGAGAGGAGAGAAAAAGAGAGAGAGAGCCTGCCACAGCCTGAGGGACAGTGTGTGGACACCATGGCCAGGGGGGTGTGGTATATATACGTATTATCTGTAACATAGATATTGTTTATTTGCTGAAATATTTATTGTATCATTGCTGTAAAGCTTTGGCAAACACCAATAAAGTGAGAGAGGGATACGGTTTTATTGGGCTAAGTAAAATACTGTTTTATTTGGTATAGTATTTTACATTTTCATTAAATAAAAACAATTCAATTTTTTAATACTTATGATTAAAATCTTTAAAAATCAATTCTTAAAATCACTTAAAATTTTTAAAATCTTCGTGATTTTTAACAAAAAACAAAACAATTAACTTCAAAATAAACGTGCCCAAAACAACAAAACAAACGTGATAAAAGCAAAAGCTGCACACCAACATAAAAGTCAAATACATTGAAAATAACTGAAAATGCATTGGACAAAATAAAGAAACAATTAAAAAGGTAAAAAATAAAGGTAAAAAATAAAAAACAAACAAAAAAGGTCCAATGCATTTAAAATTAAATCCAAAACGGTCAATGTATTTGACAAAAGAATATAACAAAACTTTATTGGGCTAAGTATTGCGGAAGTAAAATACTGTTTATTAGGTTAAGTATTTTACATTTTACATAAATAAAAACAATTCAATTTTTTTAATACTTATGATTAAAATCTTTAAAATCAATCCTTAAAATCACTTAAAAAAAATTTAAATCTGTGATTTTAACAAGAACTAAAACAATTAACTTTAAAATAAACGTGCCCAAAACAACAAAACAAACGTGATAAAAGCAAAAGCTGCTCACCAACAAAAAGGTCAAATACATTGAAAATAACTAAAAATGCATTGAACAAAATAAAAAAACAATTAAAAAGGAAAAAATAAAAAACAAACAAAAAAGGTCCAATGCATTTTAAATTAAACCCAAAACGGTCAATGTATTTGACAACAGAATATAACAAAACTATACCAAAAACCCTAAACAATGTGATTTAAAAGCAACTAATTAGTTGCTTTTAAGTATTGCAGAAGTGCAGTTTCATTGTCCTGCCTCCCTCTCTCTCAGTGTGCTGCTGACCCAGAAGAAGTTCCTGTACCACTATAAGAACCTGCGCTGGGCCCGGGGGCGCCACGAGACCTACCTGTGCTTCGTGGTGAAGAGGAGGGCGGGGCCACACTCCCACTCCCTGGACTTCGGACACCTGCGCAATCGCTCCGGCTGCCACGTGGAGGTGAGGGGGCAACGAGCCACGACTGTATTTCCCACAATGCACCGGGACGGTATTTTCTCTGAGGTCCATGTGGCTGAGTAGGAAGTGGAAGTGGGAGTAGTGTTTGTCTCTAGATCCCACACTATGCCATCATTGCTTGATGAACAGTAAGGATAGGTTCTGGGTGCAAAACTACAATTCTCATGATGCTCAGGGGTAGTGCTTCCATTGACGCCCATATTGGGGGGCAGGAAATTGCTCATAGGGGTTGTACCTTACAATTGTCACCGTATATCACATTATATTCTCATACAATTATCCACTGATACAGCTGGGTTTGCACGGGTGCATTCTGTGTACAGTACCTTGCTGAAGGGTGCAATAGCAGTGCCCCCCCACCGGGATTGAACCCACGACCCCCCAGCCCCGACTGCTGCTCCACACTGCTGGAAAACAGAGAGAAAATGAATTCTCTCTGTGCTGTTGTGGGGGAGGCGCAGGATGCGACTGTGGTATAAACAATACTTCCCATGATGCTGCAGGGCTGCATTACCATTGACTCCTGTAGTGTTGAGTAGGCAGTGGCTCATGAGAGACACAATTATTTGTGTTACCTCAATGTTCTAGTGTTTCAGGGTGTACAGACAGAAATAGTAAAGATATAAAACTGCAGTTCCCATGATGCTCTAGGGTAGTGTTTCCTTTGACTAATGCTGCGGTCACGTCATGTGGGAAGGAGGGTAAATATGAGCTCCCGACTTGAAAAAAACGTTCACGTCAGCTTCCAGGTCGTAAATATGACCCGTGAACTCGGTTTCTCCCACTTCCACTCCCCAATTCTGATGTCATGAACGCAGAACTCTTAGTAAACGACACGATACATGGCATCCAATTCGGTTGTAAAGTGTAATCAATTAAAATGAATGTTTTCAATCATCTTTGCCTACTTAAGTTCCATGACCGTTCATATGTTCTCCAACTGCTTTTCCACCTACAGTGTCATTAGCCATAACTCAGCTCCCAAAAACACCACTAACTATATTTATGACATTAAATAGCATACATTTTGTTTTGTTTTTGATCATTTCTGTATTTTAGAGACTCTGAATTGTTGTATATGTTGTATGTTGAGGAAAACTTCCATCTGAAAGGGTTCGCCCGAGGTCACTGTGTGAACACTCTCGAGCTGCTGCTCCGAACAAATAAGTGGTTTCTACTGTAATTCCCACAGGACGTGAACGTAGAGTCAGATTTCAGTGGGACTCAAGGTCTTCAATTTTAAAATAAGAGTCACCTTCACTCCCTCCCTCCCTCTCTCTCTGTAGATAATAGAAATCAATTCTAGACCTCCCACAAGGCCTCACGTCCAAACACAATGATTTCCTGTGGCCTGATGCATGATGGGAACTGTACTAGTTGAAACTGTCCTTCCTTCTCTCTCGCTCTCTTTCCCTCTCACTCTCTCCCTATACCTCCCTCTCCCCCTTCCCATCGCCCCTTCTCTCTCTCTCTTTCCCTCTCCCTCCCTAAAAATGACAAACGACATTTTCTTTATTATCTTGGGGTCATATTTCATAATCTCTTGCTCTCTCTCTCTCTCCCTCCAGCTGCTGTTCCTACGCTACCTCTCCCGCCTGTGGCCGGCCAGCGTCAGCTCAGCCATCAGCTACTCGGTCACCTGGTTTTGCTCCTGGTCCCCCTGCGTCCACTGCGCCCAGCGGCTGGCCGGCTTCCTGCAGCTGCACCCAAACCTGCGGTTGCGCATCTTCGTCTCGCGCCTCTACTTCTGCGAGGACAACAAGCAGGAGCCCGAGGGCCTGCGGGCGCTCAAGAGGGCGGGCGCGCAGCTGTCCGTCATGACCTTCAAAGGTGAGGAAGAGGGGGAGCGAGGGAGGAGGCGAGGGAGGGAAGGAAGGAGAGAAAAGTTTTGAGCTGCATGACAATCAGTGTATTAAAACTGGTCCAAAATAACTACAATTCCAGGTGAAGACTAACTGCTGAAAGGTGAGTTTTGCTGAAACACAATTCCCATGATGCCAAGTTTGCAGAAAGGGTTGCCGACAGCTCAATGGCAGCTGGGAAGCAGAGGCTCATGGGAGATGGTAGATCTAATGGCACTGTCCTCTTGCTGCTCAGATTACTTCTACTGCTGGACCACGTTTGTAGCATCCAGAGCGAGGGTCTTCAAGGCCTGGGAGGGGCTTCATCAGAACTCTGTGAGGCTGTCAAGGAAGCTGAACCGCATCCTGAGGGTACTGACCCGCTGGACAGTGCATTAACACTGACTGAATGGACACAACAGCACATTAACACTGACTGACTGGACAGTACAGCACATTAACACTGACTGACTGACTGGACACTACAGCACATTAACACTGACTGACTGGACACTACAGCACATTAACACTGACTGACTGACTGGACACTACAGCACATTAACACTGACTGACTGGACACTACAGCACATTAACACTGACTGACTGGACACTACAGCACATTAACACTGACTGACTGACTGGACACTACAGTACATTAACACTGACTGACTGACTGGACACTACAGCATATTAACACTGACTGACTGACTGGACACTACAGTACATTAACACTGACTGACTGGACACTACAGCACATTAACACTGACTGACTGACTGGACACTACAGCACATTAACACTGACTGACTGGACACTACAGCACATTAACACTGACTGACTGACTGGACACTACAGTACATTAACACTGACTGACTGACTGGACACTACAGCATATTAACACTGACTGACTGACTGGACACTACAGCACATTAACACTGACTGACTGGACACTACAGCACATTAACACTGACTGACTGACTGGACACTACAGTACATTAACACTGACTGACTGACTGGACACTTCAGCATATTAACACTGACTGACTGACTGGACACTACAGCACATTAACACTGACTGACTGGACACTACAGCACATTAACACTGACTGACTGGACACTACAGCACATTAACACTGACTGACTGGACACTACAGTACATTAACACTGACTGACTGACTGGACACTACAGCACATTAACACTGACTGACTGACTGGACACTACAGTACATTAACACTGACTGACTGACTGGACACTACAGCATATTAACACTGACTGACTGACTGGACACTACAGCACATTAACACTGACTGACTGGACACTACAGTACATTAACACTGACTGACTGGACACTACAGCACATTAACACTGACTGACTGGACACTACAGCACATTAACACTGACTGATGTTCAAACAGTAAAAGTTAACACACACTCTCTCTCTCTCTCTCAGCCCTGTGATGATATTGAAGATCTGAATGATGCCTTTAAACTCCTGGGTCTATGAGACTGAGACTCCTCCACTCCTCCCTCCATCCCTTCATTGCTGCCTGCATCACATTGTCACTCACTCACTACCTCTGAAATCCCATGCCTCCCTCTCTCCCTTCCTCCCTCCCTCTCTCCCTCTGGTGCTATGAACAGTAAATGGTGCTTTAATAATAAGCAATGGCATTAATAATGATATTGATATTGATAATGCATTATCTGTAGTAACACATCTTCTCATTAAACCAGTAAATTAAAAACATATGAATTAAATTAAGTTAAATCAAAGTCCATGTCTGTGTGGTGTTTGTCCTGCCTTCTCTGGTGAATCTGGGGCGGCTGTCTCTCACTCTCACATGAAGGGTAGCATAGAGATCTCCCATCTAGCGGCCGGTCTGTGTAACTGCACCGTCGCCATTTCAACAATATAGGTCAATTCAATAAGACTCTCACTTTAACTTCCAGTAAAGCAAACTCAGAGATAGTAACCAGTAATAAAAATAAAAATAATAACATTAAATACTTATAGTAAACAGTCCTGCTACAACTGATACTAATAATAATATACACTCCATATTGGATTTCTAAATACACTGTACATTTGCCGTATGCTATGTCTGCGCCCTATAAACTAAATACTGCTTGCCGTACTCAAACACTAACATGGCGACCCACATTTACCGGAAGTTCCTATTTGGCAGGAAATGCAGGTGGTCTGTTCGTCCTTTAGCGCATCTTCTACCGTAAAACCAAGACATTACCGGCATAAAAATGTGTGAAAGAATATCGATTCTCAGTCAGTGTTAATGTACTGTAGTGTCCAGTCAGTCAGTCAGTGTTAATGTGCTGTAGTGTCCAGTCAGTCAGTGTTAATGTGCTGTAGTGTCCAGTCAGTCAGTCAGTGTTAATGTGCTGTAGTGTCCAGTCAGTCAGTCAGTGTTAATGTGCTGTAGTGTCCAGTCAGTCAGTCAGTGTTAATGTGCTGTAGTGTCCAGTCAGTCAGTCAGTGTTAATGTGCTGTAGTGTCCAGGCAGTCAGTCAGTGTTAATGTACTGTAGTGTCCAGTCAGTCAGTGTTAATGTACTATAGTGTCCAGTCAGTCAGTCAGTGTTAATGTGCTGTAGTGTCCAGTGAGTCAGTCAGTGTTAATGTACTGTAGTGTCCAGTCAGTCAGTGTTAATGTGCTGTAGTGTCCAGTCAGTCAGTCAGTGTTAATGTACTGTAGTGTCCAGTCAGTCAGTCAGTGTTAATGTGCTATAGTGTCCAGTCAGTCAGTGTTAATGTACTGTAGTGTCCAGTCAGTCAGTCAGTGTTAATGTACTGTAGTGTCCAGTCAGTCAGTGTTAATGTACTGTAGTGTCCAGTCAGTCAGTCAGTGTTAATGTGCTGTAGTGTCCAGTCAGTCAGTGTTAATGTACTGTAGTGTCCAGTCAGTCAGTCAGTGTTAATGTGCTGTAGTGTCCAGTCAGTCAGTGTTAATGTACTGTAGTGTCCAGTCAGTCAGTCAGTGTTAATGTGCTGTAGTGTCCAGTCAGTCAGTGTTAATGTACTATAGTGTCCAGTGAGTCAGTCAGTGTTAATGTGCTGTAGTGTCCAGTGAGTCAGTCAGTGTTAATGTGCTGTAGTGTCCAGTCAGTCAGTCAGTGTTAATGTGCTGTAGTGTCCAGTCAGTCAGTCAGTGTTAATGTGCTATAGTGTCCAGTCAGTCAGTGTTAATGTACTGTAGTGTCCAGTCAGTCAGTGTTAATGTACTGTAGTGTCCAGTCAGTCAGTCAGTGTTAATGTGCTGTAGTGTCCAGTCAGTCAGTGTTAATGTACTGTAGTGTCCAGTCAGTCAGTCAGTGTTAATGTGCTGTAGTGTCCAGTCAGTCAGTGTTAATGTACTGTAGTGTCCAGTCAGTCAGTCAGTGTTAATGTACTGTAGTGTCCAGTCAGTCAGTGTTAATGTGCTGTAGTGTCCAGTCAGTCAGTGTTAATGTACTGTAGTGTCCAGTCAGTCAGTGTTAATGTGCTGTAGTGTCCAGTCAGTCAGTGTTAATGTACTGTAGTGTCCAGTCAGTCAGTCAGTGTTAATGTGCTGTAGTGTCCAGTCAGTCAGTCAGTGTTAATGTACTGTAGTGTCCAGTCAGTCAGTGTTAATGTGCTGTAGTGTCCAGTCAGTCAGTGTTAATGTACTGTAGTGTCCAGTCAGTCAGTCAGTGTTAATGTACTGTAGTGTCCAGTCAGTCAGTCAGTGTTAATGTGCTGTAGTGTCCAGTCAGTCAGTGTTAATGTGCTGTAGTGTCCAGTCAGTCAGTGTTAATGTACTGTTGTGTCCAGTCAGTCTGTCAGTCTTAATGTCCTGTAGTGTCCAGTCAGACAGTGTTAATGTACTGTAGTGTCCAGTCAGTCAGTCAGTGTTAATGTGCTGTAGTGTCCAGTCAGTCAGTGTTAATGTGCTGTAGTGTCCAGTCAGTCAGTCAGGGTTAATGTGCTGTAGTGTCCAGTCAGTCTGTCAGTGTTAATGTCCTGTAGTGTCCAGTCAGTCAGTGTTAATGTACTGTAGTGTCCAGTAAGTCAGTGTTAATGTGCTGTAGTGTCCAGTCAGTCAGTCAGTGTTAATGTGCTGTAGTGTCCAGTCAGTCAGTGTTAATGTGCAGTAGTGTCCAGTCAGTCAGTGTTAATGTGCTGTAGTGTCCAGTCAGTCAGTCAGTGTTAATGTGCTGTAGTGTCCAGTCAATCAGTGTTAATGTGCTGTAGTGTCCAGTCAGTCAGTCAGTGTTAATGTACTGTAGTGTCCAGTGAGTCAGTGTTAATGTGCTGTAGTGTCCAGTCAGTCAGTGTTAATGTGCAGTAGTGTCCAGTCAGTCAGTGTTAATGTGCTGTAGTGTCCAGTCAGTCAGTCAGTGTTAATGTGCTGTAGTGTCCAGTCAATCAGTGTTAATGTGCTGTAGTGTCCAGTCAGTCAGTCAGTGTTAATGTACTGTAGTGTCCAGTCAGTCAGTGTTAATGTGCTGTAGTGTCCAGTCAGTCAGGGTTAATGTCCTGTAGTGTCCAGTCAGTCAGTCAGTGTTAATGTACTGTAGTGTCCAGTCAGTCAGTCAGTGTTAATGTGCTGTAGTGTCCAGTCAGTCAGTGTTAATGTACTGTAGTGTCCAGTCAGTCAGTGTTAATGTACTGTAGTGTCCAGTCAGTCAGTCAGTGTTAATGTGCTGTAGTGTCCAGTCAGTCAGTGTTAATGTACTGTAGTGTCCAGTCAGTCAGTCAGTGTTAATGTGCTGTAGTGTCCAGTCAGTCAGTGTTAATGTACTGTAGTGTCCAGTCAGTCAGTCAGTGTTAATGTACTGTAGTGTCCAGTCAGTCAGTGTTAATGTGCTGTAGTGTCCAGTCAGTCAGTGTTAATGTACTGTAGTGTCCAGTCAGTCAGTCAGTGTTAATGTGCTGTAGTGTCCAGTCAGTCAGTCAGTGTAAATGTACTGTAGTGTCCAGTCAGTCAGTGTTAATGTACTGTAGTGTCCAGTCAGTCAGTCAGTGTTAATGTGCTGTAGTGTCCAGTCAGTCAGTCAGTGTTAATGTACTGTAGTGTCCAGTCAGTCAGTCAGTGTTAATGTGCTGTAGTGTCCAGTCAGTCAGTGTTAATGTACTGTTGTGTCCAGTCAGTCAGTCAGTGCAAATGTGCTGTAGTGTCCAGTCAGTCAGTCAGTGTTAATGTGCTGTAGTGTCCAGTCAGTCAGTGTTAATGTGCTGTAGTGTCCAGTCAGTCAGTGTTAATGTACTGTAGTGTCCAGTCAGTCAGTGTTAATGTACTGTTGTGTCCAGTCAGTCTGTCAGTCTTAATGTCCTGTAGTGTCCAGTCAGACAGTGTTAATGTACTGTAGTGTCCAGTCAGTCAGTCAGTGTTAATGTGCTGTAGTGTCCAGTCAGTCAGTGTTAATGTGCTGTAGTGTCCAGTCAGTCAGTCAGTGTTAATGTACTGTAGTGTCCAGTCAGTCAGTGTTAATGTGCTGTAGTGTCCAGTCAGTCAGTGTTAATGTACTGTTGTGTCCAGTCAGTCTGTCAGTCTTAATGTCCTGTAGTGTCCAGTCAGACAGTGTTAATGTACTGTAGTGTCCAGTCAGTCAGTCAGTGTTAATGTGCTGTAGTGTCCAGTCAGTCAGTGTTAATGTGCTGTAGTGTCCAGTCAGTCAGTCAGGGTTAATGTGCTGTAGTGTCCAGTCAGTCTGTCAGTGTTAATGTCCTGTAGTGTCCAGTCAGTCAGTGTTAATGTACTGTAGTGTCCAGTAAGTCAGTGTTAATGTGCTGTAGTGTCCAGTCAGTCAGTCAGTGTTAATGTGCTGTAGTGTCCAGTGAGTCAGTGTTAATGTGCTGTAGTGTCCAGTCAGTCAGTGTTAATGTGCAGTAGTGTCCAGTCAGTCAGTGTTAATGTGCTGTAGTGTCCAGTCAGTCAGTCAGTGTTAATGTGCTGTAGTGTCCAGTCAGTCAGTGTTAATGTACTGTAGTGTCCAGTCAGTCAGTCAGTGTTAATGTGCTGTAGTGTCCAGTCAGTCAGTGTTAATGTACTGTAGTGTCCAGTCAGTCAGTGTTAATGTGCTGTAGTGTCCAGTCAGTCAGTCAGTGTTAATGTGCTGTAGTGTCCAGTCAGTCAGTGTTAATGTACTGTAGTGTCCAGTCAGTCAGTCAGTGTTAATGTGCTGTAGTGTCCAGTCAGTCAGTGTAAATGTGCTGTAGTGTCCAGTCAGTCAGTGTTAATGTACTGTAGTGTCCAGTCAGTCAGTGTATGTTAATAGACTGTAGTGTCCAGTCAGTCAGTGTTAATGTGCTGTAGTGTCCAGTCAGTCAGTCAGTGTTAATGTACTGTACTGTCCAATCATTCAGTGTTAATGTACTGTAGTGTCCAGTCAGACAGTGTTAATGTACTGTAGTGTCCAGTCAGTCAGTGTTAATGTACTGTTGTGTCCAGTCAGTCTGTCAGTGTTAATGTCCTGTAGTGTCCAGTAAGTCAGTGTTAATGTGCTGTAGTGTCCAGTCAGTCAGTCAGTGTTAATGTGCTGTAGTGTCCAGTGAGTCAGTGTTAATGTGCTGTAGTGTCCAGTCAGTCAGTGTTAATGTGCAGTAGTGTCCAGTCAGTCAGTCAGTGTTAATGTGCTGTAGTGTCCAGTCAGTCAGTCAGTGTTAATGTGCTGTAGTGTCCAGTCAGTCAGTGTTAATGTACTGTAGTGTCCAGTCAGTCAGTCAGTGTTAATGTGCTGTAGTGTCCAGTCAGTCAGTGTTAATGTACTGTAGTGTCCAGTCAGTCAGTGTTAATGTGCTGTAGTGTCCAGTCAGTCAGTCAGTGTTAATGTGCTGTAGTGTCCAGTCAGTCAGTGTTAATGTACTGTAGTGTCCAGTCAGTCAGTCAGTGTTAATGTACTGTAGTGTCCAGTCAGTCAGTGTTAATGTGCTGTAGTGTCCAGTCAGTCAGTGTTAATGTACTGTAGTGTCCAGTCAGTCAGTCAGTGTTAATGTGCTGTAGTGTCCAGTCAGTCAGTCAGTGTTAATGTACTGTAGTGTCCAGTCAGTCAGTGTTAATGTACTGTAGTGTCCAGTCAGTCAGTCAGTGTTAATGTGCTGTAGTGTCCAGTCAGTCAGTCAGTGTTAATGTACTGTAGTGTCCAGTCAGTCAGTCAGTGTTAATGTGCTGTAGTGTCCAGTCAGTCAGTGTTAATGTACTGTTGTGTCCAGTCAGTCAGTCAGTGCAAATGTGCTGTAGTGTCCAGTCAGTCAGTCAGTGTTAATGTGCTGTAGTGTCCAGTCAGTCAGTGTTAATGTGCTGTAGTGTCCAGTCAGTCAGTGTTAATGTACTGTAGTGTCCAGTCAGTCAGTGTTAATGTACTGTTGTGTCCAGTCAGTCTGTCAGTCTTAATGTCCTGTAGTGTCCAGTCAGACAGTGTTAATGTACTGTAGTGTCCAGTCAGTCAGTCAGTGTTAATGTGCTGTAGTGTCCAGTCAGTCAGTGTTAATGTGCTGTAGTGTCCAGTCAGTCAGTCAGTGTTAATGTACTGTAGTGTCCAGTCAGTCAGTGTTAATGTGCTGTAGTGTCCAGTCAGTCAGTGTTAATGTACTGTTGTGTCCAGTCAGTCTGTCAGTCTTAATGTCCTGTAGTGTCCAGTCAGACAGTGTTAATGTACTGTAGTGTCCAGTCAGTCAGTCAGTGTTAATGTGCTGTAGTGTCCAGTCAGTCAGTGTTAATGTGCTGTAGTGTCCAGTCAGTCAGTCAGGGTTAATGTGCTGTAGTGTCCAGTCAGTCTGTCAGTGTTAATGTCCTGTAGTGTCCAGTCAGTCAGTGTTAATGTACTGTAGTGTCCAGTAAGTCAGTGTTAATGTGCTGTAGTGTCCAGTCAGTCAGTCAGTGTTAATGTGCTGTAGTGTCCAGTGAGTCAGTGTTAATGTGCTGTAGTGTCCAGTCAGTCAGTGTTAATGTGCAGTAGTGTCCAGTCAGTCAGTGTTAATGTGCTGTAGTGTCCAGTCAGTCAGTCAGTGTTAATGTGCTGTAGTGTCCAGTCAGTCAGTGTTAATGTACTGTAGTGTCCAGTCAGTCAGTCAGTGTTAATGTGCTGTAGTGTCCAGTCAGTCAGTGTTAATGTACTGTAGTGTCCAGTCAGACAGTGTTAATGTGCTGTAGTGTCCAGTCAGTCAGTCAGTGTTAATGTGCTGTAGTGTCCAGTCAGTCAGTGTTAATGTACTGTAGTGTCCAGTCAGTCAGTCAGTGTTAATGAGCTGTAGTGTCCAGTCAGTCAGTGTAAATGTGCTGTAGTGTCCAGTCAGTCAGTGTTAATGTACTGTAGTGTCCAGTCAGTCAGTGTATGTTAATAGACTGTAGTGTCCAGTCAGTCAGTGTTAATGTGCTGTAGTGTCCAGTCAGTCAGTCAGTGTTAATGTACTGTACTGTCCAATCATTCAGTGTTAATGTACTGTAGTGTCCAGTCAGACAGTGTTAATGTACTGTAGTGTCCAGTCAGTCAGTGTTAATGTACTGTTGTGTCCAGTCAGTCTGTCAGTGTTAATGTCCTGTAGTGTCCAGTAAGTCAGTGTTAATGTGCTGTAGTGTCCAGTCAGTCAGTCAGTGTTAATGTGCTGTAGTGTCCAGTGAGTCAGTGTTAATGTGCTGTAGTGTCCAGTCAGTCAGTGTTAATGTGCAGTAGTGTCCAGTCAGTCAGTCAGTGTTAATGTGCTGTAGTGTCCAGTCAGTCAGTCAGTGTTAATGTGCTGTAGTGTCCAGTCAGTCAGTGTTAATGTACTGTAGTGTCCAGTCAGTCAGTCAGTGTTAATGTGCTGTAGTGTCCAGTCAGTCAGTGTTAATGTACTGTAGTGTCCAGTCAGTCAGTGTTAATGTGCTGTAGTGTCCAGTCAGTCAGTCAGTGTTAATGTGCTGTAGTGTCCAGTCAGTCAGTGTTAATGTACTGTAGTGTCCAGTCAGTCAGTCAGTGTTAATGTACTGTAGTGTCCAGTCAGTCAGTCAGTGTTAATGTGCTGTAGTGTCCAGTCAGTCAGTCAGTGTTAATGTACTGTAGTGTCCAGTCAGTGTTAATGTACTGTAGAGTCCAGTCAGTGTTAATGTACTGTAGTGTCCAGTCAGTCAGTGTTAATGTACTGTAGTGTCCAGTCAGTCAGTCAGTGTTAATGTGCTGTAGTGTCCAGTCAGTCAGTGTTAATGTGCTGTAGTGTCCAGTCAGTCAGTGTTAATGTACTGTAGTGTCCAGTCAGTCAGTGTATGTTAATAGACTGTAGTGTCCAGTCAGTCAGTGTTAATGTGCTGTAGTGTCCAGTCAGTCAGTCAGTGTTAATGTACTGTACTGTCCAATCATTCAGTGTTAATGTACTGTAGTGTCCAGTCAGACAGTGTTAATGTACTGTAGTGTCCAGTCAGTCAGTGTTAATGTACTGTTGTGTCCAGTCAGTCTGTCAGTGTTAATGTCCTGTAGTGTCCAGTCAGACAGTGTTAATGTACTGTAGTGTCCAGTCAGTCAGTCAGTGTTAATGTGCTGTAGTGTCCAGTCAGTCTGTCAGTGTTAATGTCCTGTAGTGTCCAGTCAGTCAGTGTTAATGTACTGTAGTGTCCAGTAAGTCAGTGTTAATGTACAGTAGTGTCCAGTCAGTCAGTCAGTGTTAATGTGCTGTAGTGTCCAGTCAGTCAGTGTTAAAGTGCTGTAGTGTCCAGTCAGTCAGTGTTAATGTGCTGTAGTGTCCAGTCAGTCAGTCAGTTTTAATGTGCTGTAGTGTCCAGTCAGTCAGTGTTAATGTGCTGTAGTGTCCAGTAAGTCAGTGTTAATGTGCTGTAGTGTCCAGTCAGTGTTAATGTACTGTAGTGTCCAGTCAGTGTTAATGTACTGTAGTGTCCAGTCAGTCAGTGTTAATTTGCTGTAGTGTCCAGTCAGTCAGTGTTAATGTGCTGTAGTGTCCAGTCAGTGTTAATGTACTGTAGTGTCCAGTCAGTGTTAATGTACTGTAGTGTCCAGTCAGTCAGTGTTAATTTGCTGTAGTGTCCAGTCAGTCAGTGTTAATGTGCTGTAGTGTCCAGTCAGTGTTAATGTATTGTAGAGTCCAGTCAGTGTTAATGTACTATAGTGTCCAGTCAGTCAGTGTTAATGTACTGTAGTGTCCAGTAAGTCAGTGTTAATGTGCTGTAGTGTCCAGTCAGTCAGTCAGTGTTAATGTCCTGTAGTGTCCAGTCAGTCAGTGTTAATGTACTGTAGTGTCCAGTAAGTCAGTGTTAATGTGCTGTAGTGTCCAGTCAGTCTGTCAGTGTTAATGTGCTGTAGTGTCCAGTGAGTCAGTGTTAATGTGCTGTAGTGTCCAGTCAGTCTGTCAGTGTTAATGTCCTGTAGTGTCCAGTCAGTCAGTGTTAATGTACTGTAGTGTCCAGTAAGTCAGTGTTAATGTACAGTAGTGTCCAGTCAGTCAGTCAGTGTTAATGTGCTGTAGTGTCCAGTCAGTCAGTGTTAATGTGCTGTAGTGTCCAGTCAGTCAGTGTTAATGTGCTGTAGTGTCCAGTCAGTCAGTCAGTTTTAATGTGCTGTAGTGTCCAGTCAGTCAGTGTTAATGTGCTGTAGTGTCCAGTCAGTCAGTCAGTGTTAATGTGCTGTAGTGTCCAGTCAGTGTTAATGTACTGTAGTGTCCAGTCAGTGTTAATGTACTGTAGTGTCCAGTCAGTCAGTGTTAATTTGCTGTAGTGTCCAGTCAGTCAGTGTTAATGTGCTGTAGTGTCCAGTCAGTGTTAATGTACTGTAGTGTCCAGTCAGTCAGTGTTAATGTGCTGTAGTGTCCAGTCAGTGTTAATGTACTGTAGTGTCCAGTCAGTCAGTGTTAATGTGCTGTAGTGTCCAGTCAGTGTTAATGTATTGTAGAGTCCAGTCAGTGTTAATGTACTATAGTGTCCAGTCAGTCAGTGTTAATGTACTGTAGTGTCCAGTAAGTCAGTGTTAATGTGCTGTAGTGTCCAGTCAGTCAGTCAGTGTTAATGTGCTGTAGTGTCCAGTCAGTCAGTGTTAATGTACTGTAGTGTCCAGTCAGTCAGTCAGTGTTAATGTACTGTAGTGTCCAGTCACTCAGTCAGTGTTAATATGCTGTAGTGTCCAGTCAGTCAGTCAGTGTTAATGTACTGTAGTGTCCAGTCAGTCAGTCAGTGTTAATGTACTGTAGTGTCCAGTCAGTCAGTGTTAATGTGCTGTAGTGTCCAGTAAGTCAGTGTTAATGTGCTGTAGTGTCCAGTCAGTCAGTCAGTGTTAATGTGCTGTAGTGTCCAGTGAGTCAGTGTTAATGTGCTGTAGTGTCCAGTCAGTCAGTCAGTGTTAATGTGCTGTAGTGTCCAGTCAGTCAGTCAGTGTTAATGTGCTGTAGTGTCCAGTCAGTCAGTCAGTGTTAATGTGCTGAAGTGTCCAGTCAGTCAGTCAGTGTTAATGTAATGTGGTGTCCAGTCAGTCAGTCAGTGTTAATGTACTGTAGTGTCCAGTCAGTCAGTGTTAATGTGCTGTAGTGTCCAGTCAGTCAGTGAAAATGTGCTGTAGTGTCCAGTCAGTCAGTCAGGGTTAATGTACTGTAGTGTCCAGTCAGTCAGTGTTAATGTACTGTAGTGTCCAGTCAGTCAGTGTTAATGTGCTGTAGTGTCCAGTCAGTCAGTGTTAATGTACTGTAGTGTCCAGTCAGTCAGTCAGTGTTAATGTGCAGTAGTGTCCAGTCAGTCAGTGTTAATGTACTGAAGTGTCCAGTCAGTCAGTCAGTGTTAATATACTGTAGTGTCCAGTCAGTCAGTGTTAATGTGCTGTAGTGTCCAGTCAGTTAGTGTTAATGTACTGTAGTGTCCAGTCACTCAGTCAGGGTTAATGTGGTGTAGTGTCCAGTCAGTCAGTCAGTGTTAATGTGCTGTAGTGTCCAGTCAGTCAGTGTTAATGTACTGTAGTGTCCAGTCAGTCAGTCAGTGTTAATGTACTGTAGTGTCCAGTCACTCAGTCAGTGTTAATATGCTGTAGTGTCCAGTCAGTCAGTCAGTGTTAATGTACTGTAGTGTCCAGTCAGTCAGTCAGTGTTAATGTACTGTAGTGTCCAGTCAGTCAGTGTTAATGTGCTGTAGTGTCCAGTCAGTCAGTCAGTGTTAATGTACTGTAGTGTCCAGTCAGTCAGTCAGTGTTAATGTGCTGTGGTGTCCAGTCAGTCAGTGTTAATGTGCTGTAGTGTCCAGTAAGTCAGTCAGTGTTAATGTGCTGTAGTGTCCAGTCAGTCAGTGTCAATGTACTGTAGTGTCCAGTAAGTCAGTGTTAATGTGCTGTAGTGTCCAGTCAGTCAGTGTTAATGCGCTGTAATGCCAGTAAGTCAGTGTTAATGTGCTGTAGTGTTCAGTCAGTGTTAATGTGCTGTAGTGTCCAGTCAGTCAGTGTTAATGCGCTGTAATGCCAGTCAGTCAGTGTTAATGTGCTTTAGTGTCCAGTCAGTCAGTGTTAATGTGCTGTAGTGTCCAGTCAGTCAGTCAGTGTTAATGTAATGTGGTGTCCAGTCAGTCAGTCAGTGTTAATGTACTGTAGTGTGCAGTCAGTCAGTGTTAATGTACTGTAGTGTCCAGTCAGTCAGTGTTAATGTACGGTAGTGTCCAGTCAGTCAGTCTGTGTTAATGTGCTGTAGTGTCCAGTCAGTCAGTGTTAATGTACTGTAGTGTCCAGTCAGTCAGTCAGTGTTAATGTACTGTAGTGTCCAGTCAGTCAGTGTTAATGTGCTGTAGTGTCCAGTCAGTCAGTCAGTGTTAATGTACTGTAGTGTCCAGTCAGTCAGTGTTAATGTGCTGTAGTGTCCAGTCAGTCAGTCAGTGTTAATGTGCTGTAGTGTCCAGTCAGTCAGTGTTAATGTACTGTAGTGTCCAGTCAGTCAGTATTAATGTGCTGTAGTGTCCAGTCAGTCAGTCAGTGTTAATGTGCTGTAGTGTCCAGTCAGTCAGTCAGTGTTAATGTACTGTAGTGTCCAGTCAGTCAGTCAGTGTTAATGTGCTGTAGTGTCCAGTCAGTCAGTGTTAATGTGCTGTAGTGTCCAGTCAGTCAGTCAGTGTTAATGTGTTGTAGTGTCCAGTCAGTCAGTCAGCGTTAATGTACTGTAGTGTCCAGTCAGTCAGTCAGTGTTAATGTGCTGTAGTGTCCAGTCAGTCAGTGTTAATGTGCTGTAGTGTCCAGTCAGTGTTAATGTACTGTAGTGTCCAGTCAGTCAGTCAGTGTTAATGTACTGTAGTGTCCAGTCAGTCAGTCAGTGTTAATGTGCTGTAGTGTCCAGTCAGTCAGTGTTAATGTGCTGTAGTGTCCAGTCAGTCAGTGTTAATGTACTGTAGTGTCCAGTCAGTCAGTCAGTGTTAATGTACTGTAGTGTCCAGTCAGTCAGTGTTAATGTACTGTTGTGTCCAGTCAGTCAGTCAGTGCAAATGTGCTGTAGTGTCCAGTCAGTCAGTGTTAATGTAATGTAGTGTCCAGTCAGTCAGTGTTAATGTACTGTTGTGTCCAGTCAGTCTGTCAGTCTTAATGTCCTGTAGTGTCCAGTCAGTCAGTGTTAATGTGCTGTAGAGTCCAGTCAGTGTTAATGTACTATAGTGTCCAGTCAGTCAGTGTTAATGTACTGTAGTGTCCAGTCAGTCAGTCAGTGTTAATGTGCTGTAGTGTCCAGTCAGTCAGTCAGTGTTAATGTGCTGTAGTGTCCAGTCAGTCAGTCAGTGTTAATGTGCTGAAGTGTCCAGTCAGTCAGTCAGTGTTAATGTAATGTGGTGTCCAGTCAGTCAGTCAGTGTTAATGTACTGTAGTGTCCAGTCAGTCAGTGTTAATGTACTGTAGTGTCCAGTCAGTCAGTCAGTGTTAATGTGCTGTAGTGTCCAGTCAGTCAGTCAGTGTTAATGTGCTGTAGTGTCCAGTCAGTCAGTGTTAATGTGCTGTAGTGTCCAGTCAGTCAGTGTTAATGTACTGTAGTGTCCAGTCAGTCAGTGTATGTTAATAGACTGTAGTGTCCAGTCAGTCAGTGTTAATGTGCTGTAGTGTCCAGTCAGTCAGTCAGTGTTAATGTGCTGTAGTGTCCAGTCAGTCAGTCAGTGTTAATGTACTGTAGTGTCCAGTCAGTCAGTGTTAATGTGCTGTAGTGTCCAGTCAGTCAGTGTTAATGTGCTGTAGTGTCCAGTCAGTCAGTGTTAATGTACTGTAGTGTCCAGTCAGTCAGTGTTAATGTACTGTTGTGTCCAGTCAGTCTATCAGTGTTAATGTCCTGTAGTGTCCAGTCAGACAGTGTCAATGTACTGTAGTGTCCAGTCAGTCATTGTTAATGTGCTGTAGTGTCCAGTCAGTCAGTGTTAATGTGCTGAAGTGTCCAGTCAGTCAGAAAGTGTTAATGTGCTGTAGTGTCCAGTCAGTCAGTGTTAATGTACTGTAGTGTCCATTCAGTCAGTGTTAATGTGCTGAAGTGTCCAGTCAGTCAGTCAGTGTTAATGTGCTGTAGTGTCCAGTCAGTCAGTGTTAATATACTGTAGTGTCCAGTCAATCAGTCAGTGTTAATGTACTATAGTGTCCAGTCAGTCAGTCAGTGTTAATGTGCTGTAGTGTCCAGTCAGTCAGTGTTAATATACTGTAGTGTCCGGTCAATCAGTCAGTGTTAATGTGCTATAGTGTCCAGTCAGTCAGTCAGTGTTAATGTGCTGTAGTGTCCAGTCAGTCAGTGTTAATGTGCTGTAGTGTCCAGTCAGTCAGTCAGTGTTAATGTGCTATAGTGTCCAGTGAGTCAGTGTTAATGTGCTGTAGTGTCCAGTCAGTCAGTGTTAATGTACTGTAGTGTCCAGTCAGTCAGTGTTAATGTGCTGTAGTGTCCAGTCAGTCAGTGTTAATGTACTGTAGTGTCCAGTCAGTCAGTCAGTGTTAATGTACTGTAGTGTCCAGTCAGTCAGTGTTAATGTACTGTAGTGTCCAGTCAGTCAGTCAGTGTTAATGTGCTGTAGTGTCCAGTCAGTCAGTGTTAATGTGCTGTAGTGTCCAGTCAGTCAGTCAGTGTTAATGAGCTGTAGTGTCCAGTCAGTCAGTGTTAATGTGCTGTAGTGTCCAGTCAGTCAGTGTTAATGTACTGTAGTGTCCAGTCAGTCAGTCAGTGTTAATGTACAGTAGTGTCCAGTCAGTCAGTGTTAATGTGCTGTGGTGTCCAGTCAGTCAGTCAGTGTTAATGTCCTGTAGTGTCCAGTCAGTCAGTCTATGTTAATGTACTGTAGTGTCCAGTCAGTCAGTGTTAATGTGCTGTAGTGTCCAGTCAGTCAGTCAGTGTTAATGTACTGTAGTGTCCAGTCAGTCAGTCAGTGTTAATGTACTGTAGTGTCCAGTCAGTCAGTGTTAATGTGCTGTAGTGTCCAGTCAGTCAGTGTTAATGTGCTGTAGTGTCCAGTCAGTCAGTCAATGCTAATGTGCTGTAGTGTCCAGTCAGTCAGTCAGGGTTAATGTGCTGTAGTGTCCAGTCAGTCAGTGTTATTGTGCTGTTGTGTCCTGTCAGTCAGTGTCAATGTACTGTAGTGTCCAGTCAGTCAGTCAGTGTTAATGTGCTGTAGTGTCCAGTCAGTCAGTGTTAATGTGCTGTAGTGTCCAGTCAGTAAGTCAGTGTTAATGTGCTGTAGTGTCCAGTCAGTCAGTGTTAATGTGCTGCCGTGTCCAGTCAGTCAGTGTTAATGTGCTGTAGTGTCCAGTCAGTCCGTGTTAATGTGCTGTAGTGTCCAGTCAGTCAGTGTTAATGTACTGTAGTGTCCAGTTAGTCAGTCAGTGTTAATGTGCTGTAGTGTCCAGTCAGTCAGTCAGTGTTAATGTGCTGTAGTGTCCAGTCAGTCAGTCAGTGTTAATGTACTGTAGTGTCCAGGCAGTCAGTCTGTGTTAATGTGCTGTAGTGTCCAGTCAGTCAGTGTTAATGTGCTGTAGTGTCCAGTCAGTCAGTCAGTGTTAATGTGCTATAGTGTCCAGTGAGTCAGTGTTAATGTGCTGTAGTGTCCAGTCAGTCAGTGTTAATGTACTGTAGTGTCCAGTCAGTCAGTGTTAATGTGCTGTAGTGTCCAGTCAGTCAGTCAGTGTTAATGTACTGTAGTGTCCAGTCAGTCAGTGTTAATGTACTGTAGTGTCCAGTCAGTCAGTCAGTGTTAATGTGCTGTAGTGTCCAGTCAGTCAGTGTTAATGTGCTGTCGTGTCCAGTCAGTCAGTCAGTGTTAATGAGCTGTAGTGTCCAGTCAGTCAGTGTTAATGTGCTGTAGTGTCCAGTCAGTCAGTGTTAATGTACTGTAGTGTCCAGTCAGTCAGTCAGTGTTAATGTACTGTAGTGTCCAGTCAGTCAGTCAGTGTTAATGTGCTGTGGTGTCCAGTCAGTCAGTGTTAATGTCCTGTAGTGTCCAGTCAGTCAGTCTATGTTAATGTACTGTAGTGTCCAGTCAGTCAGTCTATGTTAATGTACTGTAGTGTCCAGTCAGTCAGTCAGTGCTAATGTGCTGTAGTGTCCAGTCAGTCAGTCAGGGTTAATGTGCTGTAGTGTCCAGTCAGTCAGTGTTAATGTACTGTAGTGTCCAGTCAGTCAGTGTTAATGTACTGTAGTGTCCAGTCAGTCTGTCAGTGTTAATGTCCTGTAGTGTCCAGTCAGTCAGTCAGTGTTAATGTGCTGTTGTGTCCTGTCAGTCAGTGTCAATGTACTGTAGTGTCCAGTCAGTCAGTCAGTGTTAATGTGCTGTAGTGTCCAGTCAGTCAGTGTTAATGTGCTGTAGTGTCCAGTCAGTAAGTCAGTGTTAATGTGCTGTAGTGTCCTGTCAGTCAGTGTTAATGTGCTGCCGTGTCCAGTCAGTCAGTGTTAATGTGCTGTAGTGTCCAGTCAGTCCGTGTTAATGTGCTGTAGTGTCCAGTCAGTCAGTGTTAATGTGCTGTAGTGTCCAGTCAGTCAGTCAGTGTTAATGTCCTGTGGTGTCCAGTCAGTCAGTCTATGTTAATGTACTGTAGTGTCCAGTCAGTAAGTGTTAATGTGCTGTAGTGTCCAGTCAGTCAGTGTTAATGTGCTGTAGTGTCCAGTCAGTCAGTCAGTGTTAATGTACTGTAGTGTCCAATCAGTCAGTGTTAATGTACTGTAGTGTCCAGTCAGTCAGTGTTAATGTGCTGTAGTGTCCAGTCTGTCAGTCAGTCAGTGTTAATGTGCTGTAGTGTCCAGTCAGTCAGTGTTAATGTGCTGTAGAGTCCAGTCAGTCAGTCAGTGTTAATGTGCTGTAGTGTCCAGTTAGACAGTGTTAATGTGCTGTAGTGTCCAGTTAGACAGTGTTAATGTGCTGTAGTGTCCAGTTAGTCAGTGTTAATGTGCTGTAGTGTCCAGTTAGACAGTGTTAATGTGCTGTAGTGTCCAGTTAGTCAGTGTTAATGTGCTGTAGTGTCCAGTTAGACAGTGTTAATGTGCTGTAGTGTCCAGTTAGACAGTGTTAATGTGCTGTAGTGTCCAGTCAGTCAGTGTTAATGTGCTGTAGTGTCCAGTCAGTCAGTGTTAATGTGCTGTAGTGTCCAGTTAGACAGTGTTAATGTGCTGTAGTGTCCAGTCAGTCAGTGTTAATGTGCTGTAGTGTCCAGTCAGTCAGTGTTAATGTGCTGTAGTGTCCAGTCAGTCAGTGTTAATGTACTGTAGTGTCCAGTTAGACAGTGTTAATGTGCTGTAGTGTCCAGTTAGACAGTGTTAATGTGCTGTAGTGTCCAGTCAGTCAGTGTTAATGTGCTGTAGTGTCCAGTCAGTCAGTGTTAATGTGCTGTAGTGTCCAGTCAGTCAGTGTTAATGTACTGTAGTGTCCAGTTAGACAGTGTTAATGTGCTGTAGTGTCGACGGCACCGCTCTGACTATGTGTGTGCGCGTGTACACGGTTTATTACGGCTGCCTTTATCGCCATCCAATCACCGGGCGGCGTGTCTGGCTTTGTGTGTCGTACTGGAGAGAGAGAGAGAGAGAGAGAGAGAGAGAGAGAGGCACAAGCAGCAGTAGCAGAAGCGACGATGACGGCTGAACCGGACTACGAGTCGATCCTGATCGTGAAGCCGGACGTCAATGTGTACCGGATCCCGCCTCGGGCGTCCAACCGCGGATACAGGTGTGTCCGGCCCGGCGCGACATAGCCGACCCCCCGGCCCAGCGCCGCTCATTCATTCAGGGCAGCTCGGTTCGGCCGCTCTGGCCCGGCTGTGCGCCTCGTTGTGTAGCGCGGTGTGAATCAATGACCGTTACAGCCGTGTCTGCCATCACACAAGACACTGTCGCGCCGCGTATTAGTGCAGTGCAATGCAGTGTGTTGAGCTGTGCTGTAATGCAGTGCAATGCAGTGTGTTGAGCTGTGCTGTAATGCAGTGCAATGCAGTGTGTTGAGCTGTGCTGTAATGCATTGTGTTGAGCTGTGCTGTGCTGTAATGCAGTGTGTTGTGCTGTGCTGTAATGCAGTGTAATGCAGTGTGTTGTGCTGTGCTGTAATGCAGTGTGTTGAGCTGTGCTGTAATGCAGTGTAATGCAGTGTGTTGTGCTGTGCTGTAATGCAGTGTGTTGAGCTGTGCTGTAATGCAGTGTAATGCAGTGTGTTGAGCTGTGCTGTAATGCAGTGCAATTCAGTGTGTTGTGCTGTGCTGTAATGCAGTGCAATTCAGTGTGTTGTGCTGTGCTGTAATGCAGTGCAATTCAGTGTGTTGAGCTGTGCTGTAATGCAGTGTTATGCAGTGTGTTGAGCTGTGCTGTAATGCAGTGTTATGCAGTGTGTTGAGCTGTGCTGTAATGCAGTGTGTTGAGCTGTGCTGTAATGCAGTGCAATGCAGTGTGTTGTGCTGTGCTGTAATGCAGTGTGTTGAGCTGTGCTGTAATGCAGTGTGTTGAGCTGTGCTGTGCTGTAATGCAGTGTGTTGTGCTGTGCTGTAATGCAGTGTAATGCAGTGTGTTGTGCTGTGCTGTAATGCAGTGTGTTGAGCTGTGCTGTAATGCAGTGTGTTGAGCTGTGCTGTAATGCAGTGTGTTGAGCTTTGCTGTGCTGTAATGCAGTGTGTTGTGCTGTGCTGTAATGCAGTGTAATGCAGTGTGTTGTGCTGTGCTGTAATGCAGTGTAATGCAGTGTGTTGTGCTGTGCTGTAATGCAGTGTAATGCAGTGTGTTGAGCTGTGCTGTAATGCAGTGTGTTGAGCTGTGCTGTAATGCAGTGTGTTGAGCTGTGCTGTAATGCAGTGCAATGCAGTGTGTTGAGCTGTGCTGTAATGCATTGTGTTGAGCTGTGCTGTGCTGTAATGCAGTGTGTTGAGCTGTGCTGTAATGCAGTGTAATGCAGTGTGTTGTGCTGTGCTGTAATGCAGTGTAATGCAGTGTGTTGTGCTGTGCTGTAATGCAGTGTGTTGAGCTGTGCTGTAATGCAGTGCAATGCAGTGTGTTGAGCTGTGCTGTAATGCAGTGTAATGCAGTGTGTTGTGCTGTGCTGTAATGCAGTGTAATGCAGTGTGTTGTGCTGTGCTGTAATGCAGTGTGTTGAGCTGTGCTGTAATGCAGTGCAATGCAGTGTGTTGAGCTGTGCTGTAATGCAGTGTAATTCAGTGTGTTGTGCTGTGCTGTAATGCAGTGCAATTCAGTGTGTTGAGCTGTGCTGTAATGCAGTGTTATGCAGTGTGTTGTGCTGTGCTGTAATGCAGTGTGTTGAGCTGTGCTGTGCTGTAATGCAGTGTGTTGAGCTGTGCTGTGCTGTAATGCAGTGTGTTGTGCTGTGCTGTAATGCAGTGTAATGCAGTGTGTTGTGCTGTGCTGTAATGCAGTGTGTTGAGCTGTGCTGTGCTGTAATGCAGTGTTGTGCTGTGCTGTAATGCAGTGTAATGCAGTGTGTTGTGCTGTGCTGTAATGCAGTGTAATGCAGTGTGTTGTGCTGTGCTGTAATGCAGTGCAATGCAGTGTGTTGTGCTGTGCTGTAATGCAGTGTGTTGAGCTGTGCTGTGCTGTAATGCAGTGTGTTGAGCTGTGCTGTGCTGTAATGCAGTGTGTTGTGCTGTGCTGTAATGCAGTGTAATGCAGTGTGTTGTGCTGTGCTGTAATGCAGTGTGTTGAGCTGTGCTGTAATGCAGTGTGTTGAGCTGTGCTGTAATGCAGTGCAATGCAGTGTGTTGAGCTGTGCTGTAATGCAGTGCAATGCAGTGGGTTGTGCTGTGCTGTAATGCAGTGTGTTGCAGTGTGTTGAGCTGTGCTGCATGCTTTTTCAATGCACTTCAGGTCGAGCGCTGTTGTCACCTGTAATTCCATGACAGACGATGTGGTGGGCAGGGGCTGCGGTATGGAGGGAGGACAGGGAGGGAGAGAGAGAGAGGGAGAGTGTGCTTGTGTGTCGCTGTGTGTTTAATACCCGTGGCCTTGTTGTTATCACTCTTGTTGCTCCGCTATATCCAGACGTGATGGTCCGATGCTGCGGATTATGATGCGATATGCGAGAATACTCGGGGTATTACGGTAATCTCCCTCGGGCCTTACCTGTCATAGCAAACATTATTATTATTATTATTATTATTATTATTATTATTTATAATAATAATAATAATATGTTTAGGTTTTAGGCATTCATTTTAATCGGTCGTTTATTAGGGATGTGTTGTATGTGTCTGTCCTCTCTCTCTGAGTCAGTGTTAATGTACTGTAGTGTCCAGTCAGTCAGTGTTAATGTGCTGTAGTGTCCAGTCAGTCAGTGTTAATGTGCTGTAGTGTCCAGTCAGTCAGTAAGTGTTAATGTACTGTAGTGTCCAGTCAGTCAGTCAGTGTTAATGTGCTGTAGTGTCCAGTCAGTCAGTCAGTGTTAATGTACTGTAGTGTCCAGTCAGTCAGTCAGTGTTAATGTGCTGTAGTGTCCAGTCAGTCAGTGTTAATGCGCTGTAGTGTCCAGTCAGTCAGTGTTAATGTACTGTAGTGTCCAGTCAGTCAGTGTTAATGCGCTGTAGTGTCCAGTCAGTCAGTGTTAATGCGCTGTAGTGTCCAGTCAGTCAGTCAGTGTTAATGTACTGTAGTGTCCAGTCAGTCAGTGTTAATGTGCTGTAGTGTCCAGTCAGTCAGTGTTAATGCGCTGTAGTGTCCAGTCAGTCAGTGTTAATGCGCTGTAGTGTCCAGTCAGTCAGTCAGTGTTAATGTACTGTAGTGTCCAGTCAGTCAGTGTTAATGTGCTGTAGTGTCCAGTCAGTCAGTGTTAATGTACTGTAGTGTCCAGTCAGTCAGTGTTAATGTGCTGTAGTGTCCAGTCAGTCAGTCAGTGTTAATATGCTGTAGTGTCCAGTCAGTCAGTCAGTGTTAATATGCTGTAGTGTCCAGTCAGTCAGTCAGTGTTAATGTACTGTAGTGTCCAGTCAGTCAGTCAGTGTTAATGTACTGTAGTGTCCAGTCAGTCAGTCAGTGTTAATGTACTGTAGTGTCCAGTCAGTCAGTGTTAATGTGCTGTAGTGTCCAGTCAGTCAGTGTTAATGTACTGTAGTGTCCAGTCAGTCAGTCAGTGTTAATGTACTGTAGTGTCCAGTCAGTCAGTGTTAATGTGCTGTAGTGTCCAGTCAGTCAGTGTTAATGTACTGTAGTGTCCAGTCAGTCAGTGTTAATGTGCTGTAGTGTCCAGTCAGTCAGTCAGTGTTAATATGCTGTAGTGTCCAGTCAGTCAGTCAGTGTTAATGTACTGTAGTGTCCAGTCAGTCAGTCAGTGTTAATGTACTGTAGTGTCCAGTCAGTCAGTCAGTGTTAATGTACTGTAGTGTCCAGTCAGTCAGTGTTAATGTGCTGTAGTGTCCAGTCAGTCAGTCAGTGTTAATGTACTGTAGTGTCCAGTCAGTCAGTGTTAATGTGCTGTAGTGTCCAGTCAGTCAGTGTTAATGTGCTGTAGTGTCCAGTCAGTCAGTGTTAATGTGCTGTAGTGTCCAGTCAGTCAGTCAGTGTTAATGTACTGTAGTGTCCAGTCAGTCAGTCAGTGTTAATGTGCTGTAGTGTCCAGTCAGTCAGTGTTAATGCGCTGTAGTGTCCAGTCAGTCAGTGTTAATGTACTGTAGTGTCCAGTCAGTCAGTGTTAATGCGCTGTAGTGTCCAGTCAGTCAGTGTTAATGCGCTGTAGTGTCCAGTCAGTCAGTCAGTGTTAATGTACTGTAGTGTCCAGTCAGTCAGTGTTAATGTGCTGTAGTGTCCAGTCAGTCAGTGTTAATGTGCTGTAGTGTCCAGTCAGTCAGTGTTAATGTACTATAGTGTCCAGTCAGTCAGTGTTAATGTGCTGTAGTGTCCAGTCAATCAGTCAGTGTTAATGTGCTGTAGTGTCCAGTCAGTCAGTGTTAATGTGCTGTAGTGTCCAGTCAGTCAGTCAGTGTTAATGTGCTGTAGTGTCCAGTCAGTCAGTCAGTGTTAATGTGCTGTAGTGTCCAGTCAGTCAGTCAGTGTTAATGTGCTGTAGTGTCCAGTCTGTCAGTGTTAATGTACTGTAGTGTCCAGTCAGTCAGTGTTAATGTGCTGTAGTGTCCAGTCAGTCAGTGTTAATGTACTGTAGTGTCCAGTCAGTCAGTGTTAATGTGCTGTAGTGTCCAGTCAGTCAGTCAGTGTTAATATGCTGTAGTGTCCAGTCAGTCAGTCAGTGTTAATATGCTGTAGTGTCCAGTCAGTCAGTCAGTGTTAATGTACTGTAGTGTCCAGTCAGTCAGTCAGTGTTAATGTACTGTAGTGTCCAGTCAGTCAGTCAGTGTTAATGTACTGTAGTGTCCAGTCAGTCAGTGTTAATGTGCTGTAGTGTCCAGTCAGTCAGTGTTAATGTACTGTAGTGTCCAGTCAGTCAGTCAGTGTTAATGTACTGTAGTGTCCAGTCAGTCAGTGTTAATGTGCTGTAGTGTCCAGTCAGTCAGTGTTAATGTACTGTAGTGTCCAGTCAGTCAGTGTTAATGTGCTGTAGTGTCCAGTCAGTCAGTCAGTGTTAATGTACTGTAGTGTCCAGTCAGTCAGTCAGTGTTAATGTACTGTAGTGTCCAGTCAGTCAGTCAGTGTTAATGTACTGTAGTGTCCAGTCAGTCAGTGTTAATGTGCTGTAGTGTCCAGTCAGTCAGTCAGTGTTAATGTACTGTAGTGTCCAGTCAGTCAGTGTTAATGTGCTGTAGTGTCCAGTCAGTCAGTGTTAATGTGCTGTAGTGTCCAGTCAGTCAGTGTTAATGTACTGTAGTGTCCAGTCAGTCAGTCAGTGTTAATGTGCTGTAGTGTCCAGTCAGTCAGTAAGTGTTAATGTACTGTAGTGTCCAGTCAGTCAGTCAGTGTTAATGTGCTGTAGTGTCCAGTCAGTCAGTCAGTGTTAATGTACTGTAGTGTCCAGTCAGTCAGTGTTAATGCGCTGTAGTGTCCAGTCAGTCAGTGTTAATGTACTGTAGTGTCCAGTCAGTCAGTGTTAATGCGCTGTAGTGTCCAGTCAGTCAGTGTTAATGTACTGTAGTGTCCAGTCAGTCAGTGTTAATGTGCTGTAGTGTCCAGTCAGTCAGTGTTAATGTGCTGTAGTGTCCAGTCAGTCAGTGTTAATGTACTATAGTGTCCAGTCAGTCAGTGTTAATGTGCTGTAGTGTCCAGTCAATCAGTCAGTGTTAATGTGCTGTAGTGTCCAGTCAGTCAGTGTTAATGTGCTGTAGTGTCCAGTCAGTCAGTCAGTGTTAATGTGCTGTAGTGTCCAGTCAGTCAGTCAGTGTTAATGTGCTGTAGTGTCCAGTCAGTCAGTCAGTGTTAATGTGCTGTAGTGTCCAGTCTGTCAGTGTTAATGTACTGTAGTGTCCAGTCAGTCAGTGTTAATGTGCTGTAGTGTCCAGTCAGTCAGTGTTAATGTACTGTAGTGTCCAGTCAGTCAGTGTTAATGTGCTGTAGTGTCCAGTCAGTCAGTCAGTGTTAATATGCTGTAGTGTCCAGTCAGTCAGTCAGTGTTAATATGCTGTAGTGTCCAGTCAGTCAGTCAGTGTTAATGTACTGTAGTGTCCAGTCAGTCAGTGTTAATGTGCTGTAGTGTCCAGTCAGTCAGTCAGTGTTAATGTGCTGTAGTGTCCAGTCAGTCAGTCAGTGTTAATGTGCTGTAGTGTCCAGTCAGTCAGTCAGTGTTAATGTGCTGTAGTGTCCAGTCAGTCAGTGTTAATGTACTGTAGTGTCCAGTCAGTCAGTATTAATGTGCTGTAGTGTCCAGTCAGTCAGTGTTAATGTACTGTAGTGTCCAGTCAGTCAGTCAGTGTTAATGTGCTGTAGTGTCCAGTCAGTGTTAATGTACTGTAGTGTCCAGTCAGTCAGTGTTAATGTGCTGTAGTGTCCAGTCAGTCAGTCAGTGTTAATGTACTGTAGTGTCCAGTCAGTCAGTGTTAATGTGCTGTAGTGTCCAGTCAGTCAGTGTTAATCTAGTGTCCAAATGTTTAGATTGATCTTGTTTTCATGGCTCCGTATTGGCTGTTGCAGAGCGGCAGACTGGAAGCTGGAGCAGCCTGATTGGTCGGGTCGTCTGCGAATCACAGCAAAGGGGAAGGTGGCCTACATCAAACTAGAAGACAAGGTTTCAGGTGCGAGAGAGAAAGGCGGGGGGGGATAGTGTGATACTGATAATAAATTAACACAACGTCAATAACACTGATCAATCTGAGGATAATGATGATGTGTGTTGTCGTTCTCTCTCTGGCCTGTAGGGGAGCTCTTCGCCCAGGCGCCCATAGACCAGTACCCGGGCATCGCCATGGAAACTGTCAGCGACTCCAGCCGCTACTTTGTCATCCGGATACAAGATGACAACGGTGTGTGTCGGGGTGTGTGTGTGTCAGTGTCTGTGTCTGTCTGTGTGTGTGCCAGTGTGTGTCTGTGCCTGTGTCAGTGTGTGTGTGTCTGTGTGTATGTCAACGTGTGTGTGTGTGCCAGCGTGTGTGCGTGTTTATCAGTCAGGGTATCAGAACTTCAGTCAGTCAGTGTGTCTTTCACTCTCTCTCCCTTTCTGTTCAGATTAAGCTTGAGAGAACATTTACAATAAAGACATGATACAATTATTACTTTATACTGATTCCTAATTGGTTATATTTGATGAACAATAATCATGTTTAATCAATAGTTCTCTCTCTCTCTCTCTCTCAGGTCGCAGTGCGTTTATTGGAATTGGATTCTCTGACCGTGGCGACGCCTTTGATTTCAACGTCTCCCTGCAGGACCACTTCAAGTGTGTGAGATGTGTGTGTGTGTGTGTGAGTGTCTGTCTGTGTCTGTGTGTGTGTGTGAGACAGAGTGTCTGTCTGTTTGTGTGTTAAGATCGTGTCTGTCTGTCTGTCTGTGTGTGTGACTGCATGTACGTGTGTGAGAGTGAGTGTGTGTCTGTCTCTGTCAGTCAATGTTAACAGTGGTAACTTTCTCTCTCTCTCCCAGGTGGGTGAAACAGGAGAGTGAGATCAATAAGCAGTCTCAGTCTCAGGACTCTGTACCCAAGCTGGACCTGGGCTTTAAGGAGGGACAGACCATCACTCTCAACATCGGGGTGACTGTCTGTCTGACTGTCTGTCTGTCTGATTTTCAACATGTGTCACTGTCTATATTAACCTTCCCCCTCCCTCCCAGCAAACCAAGAAGAAGGAGAAGTCCCGCCCCCAGGGCTCAGGTGGCTTCGGGCTCCTCCCCCCGCCCCCTGGAGGCAAGATAGTCCCGCCCCCTGGTCATAGCACCTCCAATCACATCACAGCTGACATTGCTGACCACGCCCCCAACCCTGAGGAAGGAGACACAGGTAGAGTGGGAAGGGCTGAAGACCGTCAATCAAATATATATTATTACTGAACACATACTATAGTAGTAGCAACATTCAGTACTTTTAACCTACTCATACCTGTTTAATTCTCCCTTCCCTTCTTCATTTTCCTCTCTCTCTCTCTCAGGGTGTCTGTTAGATCTTTCAGCCTCTCCCAACCCTCAGTCAGCCCCCCCCGCGACCTCTGACCTCTGGGGAGACTTCTCTACTCCGGCCAGGTAAACTGTTAGACGAGAGAAGAGGACCTACAACTCCTGCAGCATTGTAGCTCCGCCGCTAGGGCCGCTGGGTGCTGTAGTCTAGTTCAGGCTGCACCGGGGGACAGATACAGTCAGTGTTAATGTACTGTAGTGTCCAGTGGGTGTGTCTGTAGTATAATAACCAATAACCCCTCTCTCTCTCTCCAGTGCCGTCTCCAGTACAAACCAGTCCTCCTCGACAGACTGGGTGCAGTTTTGAGTCCCTCCTGCCCTGCCTCCACCTCTGCCTGCCTCCCTCTCTTCTATCCTCGACTTTCTCTATCAATGGAATAAGTTAATATCAATTATATGTAGCTCTCCTCTTTTTTTCTGTTTTGTCTTCCCCTTACACTGCCCCCCACCCCTCTCCCTCTCTGTCTCTGTCGCTGTCTCTGTTTATCACACAGAGATGCATGGGGAGTGTGTGAGGGAGGAGGAGACAAACCACAGAGAAATCCAGAATCCCTCAGTAATCGACAGTCAGCCGGACAAAGAGAGAGCGAGAGAGAGAATCCCAGATAGACTCATCCTTTAGCATTCAGATCATCTTCCTCACCTGTGTCATGCGACTACTCTTAAACACTTGGTATAAGAACATTAATCATAATAATATATAATATTAACAATAATAATAATAATAATACTCAATATTACTTCTATTATTATTATTATTATTATTACAATTATGAAAGGTATATTGATATTGTGTGTATATACAATGCATTTGTGTATGTACAGTCTGTATATAATATAGCTACAGTCGGAGTGTCTGTGTCAGTCAGTCAGTTGAAATCCGTTGTCTGTTATTTAAAGGGGAGACGATGATCTTCCAATAAAGAATTATATTAAATGTGTAAAAATGGTCTGTTTGGAGTTTCTGTTTACACAAATACACCATTTGGTGTAGTGTTTATTACTGATGTGTATGTATACAGTGCAGTGTCTATAGGTTAACTATATGTTACAGGTGTATATATACAGTACAGTGTACTACAGGTGTATATATACAGTGCAGTACAGTGTGTTACAGGTGTGTATATACAGTGCAGTGTGTTACATGTGTATATATACAGTACAGTACAGTGTGTTACAGGTGTATATATACAGTGCAGTACAGTGTGTTACAGGTGTGTATATACAGTACAGTGTTACAGGTGTATATATACAGTACAGGTTTGTTACAGGTGTATATATACAGTACAGTGTGTTACAGGTGTATATATACAGTGCAGTAGTGTGTTACAGGTGTGTATATATACAGTACAGTGTTATAGGTGTATATATACAGTACAGGTTTGTTACAGGTGTATATATACAGTGCAGTAGTGTGTTACAGGTGTATATATACAGTACAGTGTGTTACAGGTGTATATATACAGTACAGGTTTGTTACAGGTGTATATATACAGTACAGTGTGTTACATGTGTATATATACAGTACAGTGTGTTACAGGTGTATATATACAGTGCAGTAGTGTGTTACAGGTGTATATATACAGTACAGGTTTGTTACAGGTGTATATATACAGTGCAGTAGTGTGTTACAGGTGTATATATACAGTACAGTGTTATAGGTGTATATATACAGTGCAGTAGTGTGTTACAGGTGTATATATACAGTACAGTGTGTTACAGGTGTATATATACAGTACAGTGTGTTATAGGTGTATATATACAGTACAGGTTTGTTATAGGTGTATATATACAGTGCAGTAGTGTGTTACAGGTGTATATATACAGTGCAGTGTGTTACAGGTGTGTATATACAGTGCAGTAGTGTGTTACAGGTGTATATATACAGTACAGTGTGTTACAGGTGTATATATAGTGTATATATACACTCACCTAAAGGATTATTAGGAACACCTGTTCAATTTCTCATTAATGCAATTATCTAACCAAACAATCACATGGCAGTTGCTTCAATGCATTTAGGGGTGTGGTCCTGGTCAAGACAATCTCCTGAACTCCAAACTGAATATCTGAATGGGAAAGAAAGGTGATTTAAGCAATTTTGAGCGTGGCATGGTTGTTGGTGCCAGACGGGCCGGTCTGAGTATTTCACAATCTGCTCAGTTACTGGGATTTTCACACACAACCATTTCTAGGGTTTACAAAGAATGGTGTGAAAAGGGAAAAACATCCAGTATGTGGCAGTCCTGTGGGCGAAAATGCCTTGTTGATGCTACAGGTCAGAGGAGAATGGGCCGACTGATTCAAGCTGATAGAAGAGCAACTTTGACTGAAATAACCACTCGTTACAACCGAGGTATGCAGCAAAGCATTTGTGAAGCCACAACACATACAACCTTGAGGCGGATGGGCTACAACAGCAGAAGACCCCACCGGGTACCACTCATCTCCACTACAAATAGGAAAAAGAGGCTACAATTTGCACAAGCTCACCAAAATTGGACAGTTGAAGACTGGAAAAATGTTGCCTGGTCTGATGAGTCTCGATTTCTGTTGAGACATTCAGATGGTAGAGTCAGAATTTGGCGTAAACAGAATGAGAACATGGATCCATCATGCCTTGTTACCACTGTGCAGGCTGGTGGTGGTGGTGTAATGGTGTGGGGGATGTTTTCTTGGCACACTTTAGGCCCCTTAGTGCCAACTGGGCATCGTTTAAATGCCACGGCCTACCTGAGCATTGTTTCTGACCATGTCCATCCCTTTATGACCACCATGTACCCATCCTCTGATGGCTACTTCCAGCAGGATAATGCACCATGTCACAAAGGTCAAATCATTTCAAATTGGTTTCTTGAACATGACAATGAGTTCACTGTACTAAACTGGCCCCCACACTCACCAGATCTCAACCCAATAGAGCATCTTTGGGATGTGGTGGAACGGGAGCTTCGTGCCCTGGATGTGCATCCCACAAATCTCCATCAACTGCAAGATGCTATCCTATCAATATGGGCCAACATTTCTAAAGAATGCTTTCAGCACCTTGTTGAATCAATGCCACGTAGAATTAAGGCAGTTCTGAAGGCGAAAGGGGGTCAAACACAGTATTAGTATGGTGTTCCTAATAATCCTTTAGGTGAGTGTATATACAGTGCAGTACAGTGTGTTACAGGTGTGTATATACAGTGCAGTGTGTTACAGGTGTGTATATACAGTACAGTGTTACAGGTGTATATATACAGTACAGGTTTGTTACAGGTGTATATATACAGTGCAGTAGTGTGTTACAGGTGTATATATACAGTACAGTGTTATAGGTGTATATATACAGTGCAGTAGTGTGTTACAGGTGTATATACAGTACAGTTACAGGTGTATATATACAGTACAGGTTTGTTACAGGTGTATATATACAGTACAGTGTGTTACAGGTGTATATATACAGTACAGTGTTATAGGTGTATATATACAGTGCAGTACAGTGTGTTACAGGTGTGTATATACAGTGCAGTGTGTTACAGGTGTGTATATACAGTACAGTGTTACAGGTGTATATATACAGTACAGGTTTGTTACAGGTGTATATATACAGTGCAGTAGTGTGTTACAGGTGTATATATACAGTACAGTAGTGTGTTACAGGTGTATATATACAGTACAGGTTTGTTACAGGTGTATATATACAGTGCAGTAGTGTGTTACAGGTGTATATATACAGTACAGTGTTATAGGTGTATATATACAGTGCAGTAGTGTTACAGGTGTATATATACAGTACAGTGTGTTACAGGTGTATATATACAGTACAGTGTGTTATAGGTGTATATATACAGTACAGTGTTATAGGTGTATATATACAGTACAGGTTTGTTATAGGTGTATATATACAGTGCAGTAGTGTGTTACAGGTGTATATATACAGTGCAGTGTGTTACAGGTGTATATATACAGTACAGGTTTGTTACAGGTGTATATATACAGTGCAGTAGTGTGTTACAGGTGTATATATACAGTACAGTGTGTTACAGGTGTATATATACAGTACAGGTTTGTTACAGGTGTATATATACAGTACAGTGTGTTACATGTGTATATATACAGTACAGTGTGTTACAGGTGTATATATACAGTACAGTGTTATAGGTGTATATATACAGTACAGGTTTGTTACAGGTGTATATATACAGTGCAGTAGTGTGTTACAGGTGTATATATACAGTACAGTGTGTTACAGGTGTATATATACAGTACAGGTTTGTTACAGGTGTATATATACAGTACAGTGTGTTACATGTGTATATATACAGTACAGTGTGTTACAGGTGTATATATACAGTGCAGTAGTGTGTTACAGGTGTATATATACAGTA
Source organism: Amia ocellicauda (assembly GCF_036373705.1). Lineage (NCBI taxonomy): Eukaryota > Metazoa > Chordata > Actinopteri > Amiiformes > Amiidae > Amia > Amia ocellicauda. Next base: position 62,692,344 of record NC_089850.1, read on the forward strand.
CAGGTTTGTTACAGGTGTATATATACAGTGCAGTAGTGTGTTACAGGTGTATATATACAGTACAGTGTTATAGGTGTATATATACAGTGCAGTAGTGTGTTACAGGTGTATATATACAGTACAGTGTGTTACAGGTGTATATATACAGTACAGTGTGTTATAGGTGTATATATACAGTACAGGTTTGTTATAGGTGTATATATACAGTGCAGTAGTGTGTTACAGGTGTATATATACAGTGCAGTGTGTTACAGGTGTGTATATACAGTGCAGTAGTGTGTTACAGGTGTATATATACAGTACAGTGTGTTACAGGTGTATATATAGTGTATATATACACTCACCTAAAGGATTATTAGGAACACCTGTTCAATTTCTCATTAATGCAATTATCTAACCAAACAATCACATGGCAGTTGCTTCAATGCATTTAGGGGTGTGGTCCTGGTCAAGACAATCTCCTGAACTCCAAACTGAATATCTGAATGGGAAAGAAAGGTGATTTAAGCAATTTTGAGCGTGGCATGGTTGTTGGTGCCAGACGGGCCGGTCTGAGTATTTCACAATCTGCTCAGTTACTGGGATTTTCACACACAACCATTTCTAGGGTTTACAAAGAATGGTGTGAAAAGGGAAAAACATCCAGTATGTGGCAGTCCTGTGGGCGAAAATGCCTTGTTGATGCTAGAGGTCAGTGGAGAATGGGCTGACTGATTCAAGCTGATAGAAGAGCAACTTTGACTGAAATAACCACTCGTTACAACCGAGATGTGCAGCAAAGCATTTGTGAAGCCACAACACGTACAACCTTGAGGCGGATGGGCTACAACAGCAGAAGACCCCACCGGGTACCACTCATCTCCACTACAAATAGGAAAAAGAGGCTACAATTTGCACAAGCTCACCAAAATTGGACAGTTGAAGACTGGAAAAATGTTGCCTGGTCTGATGAGTCTCGATTTCTGTTGAGACATTCAGATGGTAGAGTCAGAATTTGGCGTAAACAGAATGAGAACATGGATCCATCATGCCTTGTTACCACTGTGCAGGCTGGTGGTGGTGGTGTAATGGTGTGGGGGATGTTTTCTTGGCACACTTTAGGCCCCTTAGTGCCAATTGGGCATCGTTTAAATGCCACGGCCTACCTGAGCATTGTTTCTGACCATGTCCATCCCTTTATGACCACCATGTACCCATCCTCTGATGGCTACTTCCCGCAGGATAATGCACCATGTCACAAAGGTCGAATCATTTCAAATTGGTTTCTTGAACATGACAATGAGTTCACTGTACTAAACTGGCCCCCACAGTCACCAGATCTCAACCCAATAGAGCATCTTTGGGATGTGGTGGAACGGGAGCTTCGTGCCCTGGATGTGCATCCCACAAATCTCCATCAACTGCAAGATGCTATCCTATCAATATGGGCCAACATTTCTAAAGAATGCTTTCAGCACCTTGTTGAATCAATGCCACGTAGAATTAAGGCAGTTCTGAAGGCGAAAGGGGGTCAAACACAGTATTAGTATGGTGTTCCTAATAATCCTTTAGGTGAGTGTACAATACAGTGTAGTACAGGTGTATATATACAGTACAGGTGTGTTACAGGTGTCTATACACAGTACAGTGTGTTACAGGTGTATATATACAGTACAGTGTGTTACAGGTGTATATATACAGTGCAGTAGTGTGTTACAGGTGTGTATATATACAGTACAGTGATACAGGTGTATATATACAGTACAGTTTGTTACAGGTGTATATATACAGTGCAGTAGTGTGTTACAGGTGTGTATATATACAGTACAGTGTGTTACAGGTGTATATATACACAGTGCAATGTAGTGTAGTACAGGTGTATATACACACAGCACCGTGTAGCGTAGTACAGGTATATATACACAGTGTAGTGTAGTGCAGGTGTATGCACACAGCAGTGTGTAGTCAACGATGGAGGGGAGACGGACGCAGTCAGGGCGTAGTGTAGTAACAGCTTTATTAATCAGTACAGAGTGTCAGTCTGCACAGGAACAGCAGCACAGTCAGATACAGGGGAGTGTGGGGGTCAAAGGTCAGATGTCACTCATATCTTTCCAGGGAAGCTTCCATTTTCTATCTGATCGTCCCACTTGTTCACCTGAAGACAGAAACAGATACAGACATTAAGTGTAAACTTCTGACCTACAGACAAACAGACACTATATAGTGTGTAAGACGGGCAGACCGGCGGACTCACCCAGCTCAGGGGGCACAGGCTCTTATAGACTCTTTGGTACCACTGACAGGGACTGACATCCTGCCCCTTCGCATTCAGAGCCTTATTACACCTGTGGAAGTCTGAGAGAGAGACAGAGAGAGAGAGAGAGAGAGGCAGTGTTAATGTGCTGTAGTGTCCAGTCAGTCAGTGTTAATGTGCTGTAGTGTCCAGTCAGTCAGTGTTAATGTGCTGTAGTGTCCAGTCAGTCAGTGTTAATGTGCTGTAGTGTCCAGTCAGTCAGTGTTAATGTACTGTAGTGTCCAGTCAGTCAGTCAGTGTTAATGTGCTGTAGTGTCCAGTCAGTCAGTGTTAATGTACTGTAGTGTCCAGTCAGTCAGTCAGTGTTAATGTGCTGTAGTGTCCAGTCAGTCAGTCAGTGTTAATGTGCTGTAGTGTCCAGTCAGTCAGTCAGTGTTAATGTACTGTAGTGTCCAGTCAGTCAGTCAGTATTAATGTGCTGTAGTGTCCAGTCAGTCAGTGTTACTGTGCTGTAGTGTCCAGTCAGTCAGTCAGTGTTAATGTGCTGTAGTGTCCAGTGAGTCAGTCAGTGTTAATGTGCTGTAGTGTCCAGTAAGTCAGTCAGTGTTAATGTGCTGTAGTGTCCAGTCAGTCAGTCAGTGTTACTGTGCTGTAGTGTCCAGTCAGTCAGTCAGTGTTAATGTGCTGTAGTGTCCAGTCAGTGTTACTGTGCTGTAGTGTCCAGTCAGTCAGTCAGTGTTAATGTGCTGTAGTGTCCAGTGAGTCAGTCAGTGTTAATGTGCTGTAGTGTCCAGTCAGTCAGTCAGTGTTAATGTGCTGTAGTGTCCAGTCAGTCAGTGTTAATGTGCTGTAGTGTCCAGTCAGTCAGTCAGTGTTAATGTACTGTAGTGTTCAGTCAGTCAGTCAGTGTTAATGTGCTGTAGTGTCCAGTCAGTCAGTCAGTGTTAATGTACTGTAGTGTTCAGTCAGTCAGTCAGTGTTAATGTGCTGTAGTGTCCAGTCAGTCAGTCAGTGTTAATGTGCTGTAGTGTCCAGTCAGTCAGTCAGTCAGTGTTAATGTGCTGTAGTGTCCAGTCAGTCAGTCAGTGTTAATGTGCTGTAGTGTCCAGTCAGTCAGTCAGTGTTAATGTGCTGTAGTGTCCAGTCAATCAGTCAGTGTTAATGTACTGTAGTGTCCAGTCAGTCAGTGTTAATGTACTGTAGTGTCCAGTCAGTCAGTCAGTGTTACTGTGCTGTAGTGTTCAGTCAGTGTCAATGTGCTGTAGTGTCCAGTCAGTCAGTCAGTGTTAATGTGCTGTAGTGTCCAGTAAGTCAGTCAGTGTTAATGTGCTGTAGTGTCCAGTGAGTCAGTCAGTCAGTGTTAATGTGCTGTAGTGTCCAGTCAGTCAGTTTTAATGTGCTGTAGTGTCCAGTCAGTCAGTCAGTCAGTGTTAATGTGCTGTAGTGTCCAGTCAGTCAGTCAGTCAGTGTTAATGTGCTGTAGTGTCCAGTCAGTCAGTCAGTGTTAATGTACTGTAGTGTTCAGTCAGTCAGTCAGTGTTAATGTACTGTAGTGTCCAGTCAGTCAGTCAGTGTTAATGTGCTGTAGTGTCCAGTCAGTCAGTCAGTGTTAATGTGCTGTAGTGTCCAGTGAGTCAGTCAGTCAGTGTTAATGTGCTGTAGTGTCCAGTCAGTCAGTTTTAATGTGCTGTAGTGTCCAGTCAGTCAGTCAGTCAGTGTTAATGTGCTGTAGTGTCCAGTCAGTCAGTCAGTCAGTGTTAATGTGCTGTAGTGTCCAGTCAGTCAGTCAGTGTTAATGTACTGTAGTGTTCAGTCAGTCAGTCAGTGTTAATGTACTGTAGTGTCCAGTCAGTCAGTCAGTGTTAATGTGCTGTAGTGTCCAGTCAGTCAGTCAGTGTTAATGTACTGTAGTGTCCAGTCAGTCAGTCAGTGTTAATGTGCTGTAGTGTCCAGTCAGTGTTACTGTGCTGTAGTGTCCAGTCAGTCAGTCAGTATTAATGTGCTGTAGTGTCCAGTCAGTCAGTGTTACTGTGCTGTAGTGTCCAGTCAGTCAGTGTTACTGTGCTGTAGTGTCCAGTCAGTCAGTCAGTGTTAATGTGCTGTAGTGTCCAGTCAGTCAGTCAGTGTTAATGTGCTGTAGTGTCCAGTCAGTCAGTCAGTCAGTGTTAATGTGCTGTAGTGTCCAGTCAGTCAGTCAGTGTTAATGTGCTGTAGTGTCCAGTCAGTCAGTCAGTGTTAATGTGCTGTAGTGTCCAGTCAGTCAGTCAGTGTTAATGTGCTGTAGTGTCCAGTCAATCAGTCAGTGTTAATGTGCTGTAGTGTCCAGTCAATCAGTCAGTGTTAATGTGCTGTAGTGTCCAGTAAGTCAGTCAGTGTTAATGTGCTGTAGTGTCCAGTCAGTCAGTGTTACTGTGCTGTAGTGTCCAGTCAGTCAGTCAGTGTTAATGTGCTGTAGTGTCCAGTAAGTCAGTCAGTGTTAATGTGCTGTAGTGTCCAGTGAGTCAGTCAGTCAGTGTTAATGTGCTGTAGTGTCCAGTCAGTCAGTCAGTGTTACTGTGCTGTAGTGTTCAGTCAGTGTTACTGTGCTGTAGTGTCCAGTCAGTCAGTCAGTGTTAATGTGCTGTAGTGTCCAGTAAGTCAGTCAGTGTTAATGTGCTGTAGTGTCCAGTCAGTCAGTGTTAATGTGCTGTAGTGTCCAGTCAGTGTTACTGTGCTGTAGTGTCCAGTCAGTCAGTCAGTGTTACTGTGCTGTAGTGTCCAGTCAGTCAGTCAGTGTTACTGTGCTGTAGTGTCCAGTCAGTCAGTGTTACTGTGCTGTAGTGTCCAGTCAGTCAGTCAGTGTTAATGTGCTGTAGTGTCCAGTCAGTCAGTCAGTGTTAATGTGCTGTAGTGTCCAGTCAGTCAGTGTTACTGTGCTGTAGTGTCCAGTCAGTCAGTGTTAATGTGCTGTAGTGTCCAGTCAGTCAGTGTTAATGTGTTGTAGTGTCCAGTCAGTCAGTCAGTGTTACTGTGCTGTAGTGTCCAGTCAGTGTTACTGTGCTGTAGTGTCCAGTCAGTGTTACTGTGCTGTAGTGTCCAGTCAGTGTTACTGTGCTGTAGTGTCCAGTCAGTGTTACTGTGCTGTAGTGTCCAGTCAGTCAGTCAGTGTTAATGTGCTGTAGTGTCCAGTCAGTCAGTCAGTGTTAATGTGCTGTAGTGTCCAGTCAGTCAGTCAGTGTTAATGTGCTGTAGTGTCCAGTCAGTCAGTCAGTGTTAATGTGCTGTAGTGTCCAGTCAGTCAGTGTTAATGTACTGTAGTGTCCAGTCAGTCAGTCAGTGTTAATGTGCTGTAGTGTCCAGTCAGTCAGTCAGTCAGTGTTAATGTGCTGTAGTGTCCAGTCAGTCAGTCAGTGTTAATGTGCTGTAGTGTCCAGTCAGTCAGTCAGTGTTAATGTGCTGTAGTGTCCAGTCAGTCAGTGTTAATGTGCTGTAGTGTCCAGTCAGTCAGGTAGTTACCCAGGTAGTTCTGGAAGCAGTTGCGGGTCTGGTTGGTGTTGGGGAAACGGGCATCGAAAGGAGCCGTCCTGTAGTTAGTAATCTTCTCCTGGATCTCTGCCATTGTCACTGAGAGAGAGAGAGAGATTATGATTATGATTATGTGATGCTGTACAGACACTGCAGTATAGAAGGGGGACGATTAAGATGCACTACAGTACACTGGTGCTTTACTCCAGTACTGGGGGGATGGGAGAGAGAGAGACTGACAGACAATGAAGACACTAATTCCCCTAGAGGACTGAACTCCAGAGAGACACTGCACTGAGACAACACTGTACTCAACACACTGTACTCAACACACTGTACTCAACACACTGTACTCAACACACTGTACTCAGCAGCAGCACGACGACACACACTCATATAAACACCTTGTCACGGGTTATTCACACTCCAATCACAGCAGCAGCTCACTGCAGGACAGCCGACACAGCGGAGGACATAACAAGAAATAAGTCAAGAACTTAATTATAATATACAGAGCACATCAATTATTATTACATAAAATCCAAATATAATTAGGCATATTAATTACCGTGCATTAAAACTAAAGACGGATGTATATCTTCAGTAAATTATACATTATATAATTGTATTGTTACTGCTAAATACACCAAAATATTTAAGTCCATTAAAATATTAATTATTATTAATAATAATAACAACAATACAATGTCACGGATTTATTTCAACACGCCGCTCTTCCGTCCCGTTGAGCGCAACGCAGCGGACTGGCGCCCCGGCGCTCTTGTGATAAAGGCTTCAGCGACTCGTTGATGGGAAATTAAACACAAACACACCTGGACAATTACGTGCAATATTTAATATGTTTAAATATATCGCGCAACCGGGCCTACCTTATCTCCGCACAGTCGGATAACCTCTGAAAGACTTTCGCGCACAGCACGCCGGGATACAGGCGGAAACACCAGCGAGAGGAGGCTGCTGGGATCGTGCGGGGCAAGGAGGGCGGAAAAAAGGGCTCTGAGGGGCGGAAGAGCTGTGAGTGAGGCGTGCTGGGATACTGCGGGGCAGGAAGCACAGTAATGGCGTGAATTACTGGTTTACAGTATTACCATTAAATATAAATGGTCCATTTGCATGTCAATATATATATATATATCGTTTACGCTGTTTATTTATTTTTATATATATTATTAACTCGTTTTTTGGGGAAGAATATTATGATTATGATTATTATTATATAGAATATTATTATTTTAATTACATATAAATAAATATGTAAACTATAACATATCACTGTTATATCATTACATTTTAAAATAAACAAAATTGCAATAATTTACTTTGTGTCATGGAAGTTTATGTCAATACAGACTGTTCTGGTTACTATGGAATGGTATGTGTTTATACCACACTACACTGTACTGTGTTCATACCACAGTACAGCACACTACACTTTTCTGTGTTTTTACCACAATTTTATTGTTATCAGTAGTAGTAGTGGTTAATTATTTATTTTCACAAGATGACAGGTGTGTACCCTTCTGTTCATTTAGCCCCGGGCCAGGAGAGAATTGCTCATTGTTGTGGAAGCACAGATCAAAAAAATGTGTTCATTGATAACGGTGGCTGAGAGGGGCTCAAGCACCTACTGCAGTGGTTCCCAAACCGGTCCTGGAGGAGCCCCTACCCTGCTGGTTTTTGTTCCAACCGAGCGCTCAATTACTTAATTGAACCCTTAATTGAACTAATAATTTCCTAAATCAGAGACTTTTAATTATTTTAAACAGCAGGGGTTTTAAGTTAAGTATAAAGTTATATTAAAAAACGTATTGAAGAAACAACTATTTTCTTACACAATTTAAAAAGTAAAATCTAAGCATACTGTTACTTCAATAAGTAATTGAGAGCTCGGTTGGAACAAAAACCAGCAGGGTAGGGGGTCCCCCAGGACCGGTTTGGGAACCACTCCCCTACTGGGCTGGCATGGAGAACCGATCTGCAGGGATATCCCATATTGTTAAAATGTGTGATTTTGTCATAAATACAAGTCTAAGCAATGTAATGTATGTTATACAGTATACATTGACACCCCTAGTTAATGCATCATTTTGCTCATTAATTGGACACTTACATGAACTTCTACAGGGGGGAAGAATAACATTGGAAGACTATTCCAGCCACCCACAAGATTTTTGAGTTTTTCTCATCCTTTAAAGCTGCTCACGTGTGCGAACTACAAAGGAGTTAAAATGGGAGACGGGAGGAAAATGAAAATCTGTGGTTTGGAAAGGAGAGGAGAGGAAAAGTGAAATGTGACAACATGGCCACTTTTTCAGTTGTCGTAGTGATTTCTTTTTTCTACACATTTTAGTTAGCAAAGTGTTAATGCGTTTGTTTACACATCAGTATGTGGGAGCTGCTTCTTATGTTATTTATTGTAATCAACCAAAATGGCTTTGGGAATCGATGCCATCGATTCTCGAATTTAGAACCGATTCTGGAGTCGAACAGCGCCGCGCGCACCGCCTGTCCGGCCAATGAGGGAGGCGGCAGCCGCGCCGACCGCGCCGGCCAATGAGCGGCGGCGTTACTGGGAGGTCGCCTAGCAGTTTGTGTGCGCCATTGCACAGTAAAGGTTGTGTGTGGTGCGCCGCTGATACACCAACGAAAAAAAAAAAGACACACGGTTTCAAATAAACACGAAGAGCGTTAAAATAAATGCAAAAAAATCCGCGTGGATGAATCCGAGACTGGGGAAGCGGCAGCGGCTCTCAGCCCGTCAACAACGAACCTGAGGCGGACCGAGGAATGGACGCCGCTCGGTTAGTCATGTAGCTCGAATGGGTCAGTCCGGTTCGGCCCGCCTGGAACCGAGGAGAGGAGAGACGGACAAGCACAGAGAGAGAGGGGAGGAGACGGCCGTAAGTACATTATTTTTCCGTGGGTAATATTTTCTGAGAGAGAGAAAGAGGAGGAGGAGGAGGGAGAGAAGGGGAGGGCCAGCCGCTTCTCTTAAAGGGGTAGGCTGCTGTGCTGCGGGGTGTACGCCGAACCGTGGAACTGGCCGACCCTCTTAAAGGGGTGCGACAGCGATGTTGATTGAGTGCAAACAGTAGTGTTGAGTTTACGCTGTTTATTTATTTTTATATATATTATTAACTCGTTTTTTGGGGAAGAATATTATTATGATTATTATTGTATAGAATCTATTAATATTGTAAAAATGATACAGCACAGAAAC